>NC_082668.1:64632771-64772771 GCF_025265405.1 Mesoplodon densirostris
TAATTCACTTCATTTCTCAATGTCTCCCCAAATTCAGTCTCTTGGAAGAAAGTGTGAGCAGTGGGATTGAGGAAGGATCCTTCTAGTTCAACAGAGTCCACAAGTAAAAACATTACAGGGTCAGAGATAAAAGCTCCTCTATGTCCTCAAACCACAGTTCATTCACTAGAACTGGCCAATGTCCTAGAATGATTTTATTTCACGTTGTTTTTCAGCTGTATGGATCTATGCTTGAAAAACATTACATGCATATCCCTTAATACATGGATGAAGACCGGTGTTAATTAATACATGGTGTTGGTCATGCTCATTCAACTCAGGTTACCAGGGTCACCAGCTCCGAGACCGTGTCAGCCAGATGGGTCCGCTCTGTTTCACTGCATGGGCAACACTCCTTATATGTAACTGCCCAGTTAACTCACGCCTTCCACCAGAGTGTAGACAGTTCAGCCCAAACCTGCCATCAGCTCAAATGCAGATGATGGCAAGTTAATCACACTGTCTTTATAAACAAAGAAGAGCGCATCAATTTTCATAATAACATTTTCCATTTCCAATATGAACATCTCAGTAGTCTTTAATCAAGTCGTAATTTTTGAGTTTATTCCAGTCTCAGGGGCCTCAGTACTGTGCTTCGGGGCAGAGGGAGAATGGCTGGGATAATGTGCTGGAGGACACAGGCAGCTCCAGCAGCAGACATGCTCTGGACACCCCTGGTTCCTTGAATCCCTCACTTCCTACCTCTTCCTCTTCCCCAAAGATTGGGTTAGTGGCTTGGGTAACCTTCTGTTTCCCAATTTCCCTAGCAATATTTTATCAGGAGCTTGCTACTCATTTTACTAATTGCTAATTAACCAAGACCAATCCCTTAAGAATCCTTGACAATGTAAGTAAAAAAAAATTCTCACTTCCTCTTCTTGTGTGAAGAGTGGAACAAACGCCTGATGCCTTACTTCAATGTTGAGCTGAAGGCTATACACAAGAAATGTGTGTAACTCGGATGTCATGATGGGTCTGGAGTACTGAGAGAACAATTGAGAATTCCTATTAAGCGTCCACGGCCTACTGAAAATTTCAGAACCTCTCTGTGGCATATAGAAGTGCTAACAATAGCTGAATTAAAGGGTACATACTATCTAACCACCAACTTTCAACAAATCATTGCAGAAATAAAGAACCACCAGTTAGGATACAAAACCTAAATAAACAAAACAGATATTCACCTAGTTTAGTTTCTTTACCAAGGAGCTCAGGGAATATTATTAAAATGTTACCATCTTTATGGGCTTTGGAAGGGGAAAAAAAGTTTTATGCAGTATACTCAAAATACCCAATCAACGGTAAACCTCAGTTCACTGGTAACATAAATGATGGTCATCAGTTATGAAATAAAAATTGAATCAAATTAAACTTCTCTGTCATGAAAGAAACGTTTTGGGGCAGAGCATAAGTGATCTAGGAATTAGATCAACAAAACCACATGGAATTCCATGATGTTGTTTAGGGTAGTAATCTGATTAAATTATATTGCTCCAAAGCAGGGAAGTGGGAAGGGAACTAATAGGGCAAACATATTTTGTGAAAGGTACAATTCTAGGCATTTTACTGCTATCATCTAACTATATCATATCAACAAAACTATGGGGTATGTATAATTATTTCTTTCTATTATTATTTGCAGGTTGAACTTAGTAATGTGGAGGAAATCTACTTTATCCAAAATGATTTTTTTTAATCAAGTTCCAGAAGACATCATCTACAGGGAAGTCACAGGGCACAGAACCAAAGGGCACTGTTTTGGCAAAGCCCTAAGGTATTTTATAAAGTGAATACAAAACACAATATTTGCTTTCTGGATGACACAACAAATTTTTAAATCTCAAGCGAGTAGAAAGAAAATATGCTTATGAGTATTTTATATTAATATTACCCATATTAAATGATTTCTCAAATTTAAAAATAAAAAATGAATTACTGAATCTGATGGATACCATGACTGTCCTATGGAGAAATTTAAAAAGCAGATATCTGAATCTTCCTTGTACCAAAAAAAAGACAAAGACAGTGTGTATGTCTTCCAGAAAAATGCCAGTCATCCTTTCCTTATAACCCCTAAAATACTGAAATCAGATAAATCAATGCATGCTTAGTCTACCTACATAGCCTGTTACTAGTCTGAGACACAGAAAAATGTTTGGGTTAGAAACAACCCAAAAATGGAAGGCTTCTTGCTCTCAAGAAGCCTCCTATATCATTGAGTTTGTTAACAAAACTAATCCAGGTTTTTCTTTTTTGTTTAGTCATTCTTGGGAGTGCAACCCAAGGGCTAGGACTATTGCTCCATTGAATTACAAAGAAGTGAACCCATGAATCACTTAAGTCAGTTTATTATTATGGGCAAACCTTCTTGAAATACTTCAACAACTGTGATGTGTGCTTGGTCAAAGCAAAATCTCTCACAGAAGAAAATATAAGAGCAAAAGCTTCAGTTGTTTTATGCTAATGGTCTTCTTTCTAACCTAAAAAAAAGAAAAGAGGAACCATTTCTATAACCATGGAATCTAGCAAGCAAACACCATGAACTTGAACAGCCAGGGAGAAGATATGATGAACTCCAGCTCAGAATCATATTGAATCAGGTTCAATTCAGGACATAAAATGAAATGAAAAGCCCAAACTAATTAGATTGTAATGAGCAGTTCATATGCCTTATGTCATTTTATCACGTGCAGTAGGTGCTGTATCCCTACAGCGAATGACTTCAAGCAAGTCATCAGCTTGTACTGTGTTCAAGAATGCTAATCAGAAGGAAAAGGGTCTTTTTATGACATGCTTGAAGAAAACAAGATTGATTGTAGCTTCTTGATCATAGCAGCGCCTGTGGAATGGCTTTAGCTCTATTAAACTTCACTTGCGTTTCTGGAAAACATGGAGTGTCCTAATGAGACAGGCAGAAATAAAGGAGTTCATTAGTACAAAACTGCTAAAGTTGAAATGTCATGTAAGAAGTTGGGAGCTGATATTCTGAAGAATATTGAGTCTGGGTCTGAAACTCAAATGTCAGTAACAGGTACCATTTTGGTTTCCTCAGACTCTTCTTCCCACATCTCAACTACCACATTAGTGAATTACAAATTCTGAGGCCCAGAAGGACTTTACTTATTTTGTTAAATATCTCACAGCAAAAAAAAAAAAAAAAAAAAAAAAAATCTATAATTGTCATAAAGTCCCAAAGTGATTTTCATTGTATGGTACCATGGTCATGAGGGAACTAGATGAAACTAAATAAAGAGAAACTAACAAAAGTAATTCCATTTTGTGTGCAAGTCCTTTGCCAGTTTGCTCTTGATCCATTATCTACCCTTCCCTTGCTCTGCTTTGTATCTCTGTCAACTACATTTCTCGGTCTCCTCTGCCAACTGGACTTTGATAGCTTTGGCCAAGGGGAGACACTGGCAGAATCCTGGGAGAAGAAAAAAGAGGAGTCAGAGTATTTTCTTCTGCTCTTATTTTCACCCTTTGCAATGATTCTACCTTCTCTGTGATGCTACTCCATTGGAGAAACTCCTACCTCAGTGCTCACAGCTCCAGTAGGAAAGTCCCCACCTGGGTTCTAGTTCCCCAACCGTGGTCCTCATCTCTAAGCTGTGGAAACAATGCCTCCTCTTTGTGCCCTTCCCATCTTGGGGTAGTAGTAACTTCCTACTATTTCTGATTTCTAAATCACCTCACCACCCCCTTGCCAACACTTCCATCATCTATGCAACCAACTCCCTGTGTTAAATTGCCTCTGTTTGGAACACCTAGAATGTTTCTTGTTTTCCTGCCTGGACCATGATGAATAGAATCTTTTTTTATTTACAAAATTCCTTCTCAGAAATAGTATTTCTTTTGAAACTATCCTCATGAGAAAATAATCAAGGGAAGAATAAAGAGGAAATAAAATAACTACTGGCAGAAAAGGCATTACATGAAGCTCTTTATATGACAATTCTCCCACAATAGAGTTATTTATTTGTGCAATCTGTTGCAAGGTTCTTTTAAAATGGTGGCAATTAGGAATCCTTGAACATTTGAATGTCTGCACACTTCTAACCTTCTGCAAATATTCTCTAAATAATTTGTTTACATTCTATTTAACCGTCACTTAATTTCCTGCTAAAATTATGTTTTCTGTTCATATTCAACATTATATCTTTGATATTTTTGATGCAACACATACTAAATTTCATTCAAAGTGTCTTAGTAAAAAGAAATAATTGTGAAATAAATTTCAAGGTCAATAATGAAAGGGGATTAGATTTCATATGAATTGTAAGATAGATTTTGGTTAAGAAAATAAAGACACTCTCCACACACCCCCATATTTTCTAACCGGTCTTCTATCAGAAACTTAAGCCAACAGAGAAGTCTTATTTGTGATTTAAAAAGAAGGGAACTGGGTAAATATTTAGCCTATCCCTAATTATCCTTTCTAATACTGAATATTTACATTTCCACATAGTTGGAATTTTCTCTCAGCGATTTGGCAAGTATAAGTTATCCTTGCCCTCTAGACTCCCAGGTTCTATAAGCAGAACATCAATAGTTCCATTTTTAAAAGGCTGCAGTTTTATTATTAACAATTAATACTGGTTTTAAACATGAATACTCTGACTTGTTGTAACTGCAGTTACTTTACATTTACATTAAATAATATTAATGCAGGAGGCCCTTCATTGTTCACCGATGCCAAAGTTATTATAGCCCCCAAAGCCTATTTTGAAATCCTCTCACCAAAATTCATTTAATACATCAGAAGTGCACAACAGAGAACTATTGTAGCGAATTGCCCATGGTTTTTAAGTAGTGAAAATACAGGCATCTCATTTTTAATGTGGAAGGTTGGCCAACCATCCATGGCTACCAGCAAACAATGACTGCCCTGACTCCATCTTGATAACAGCCTGGTCAGATCCAGGCTTAGCCTTACCTCTCTTCACTCCAGCATATTATGAATGTCCAGATAACATTTTGAATTTAAACCATGTCTTACAAAATCAACCTGAGGAGATAAACCTGATCCTCAGGGTTTTTCCCTGGAGCTAGAAAGAGCCAAGAAAGATTAGAGCCACTTCCAATAAAAGCCTCAACTTCAAAGAAGCTGAGAGATTTAACTAGCAGTGGTGATGGCTTCCTACTGAAAACGGGTGAGTGTTTTATGTTGCTAGGGCTGCCATAACGAAATACCACAGACTGGGTGGCTTAAACAACAGACATTTATTTTCACACAACTCTGGGAACTAGAAGTCCGAGATCAAGGTGATGGCAGGGTTGGTTTCTTTGGAGGCCTCCCTCCTTGGCTTGCAGATGGCCGCCTACTTGCTGTGTCCTCACGCTGTCTTTCCTCTGCACAAGCTCACCCTTGGTCTCTCTGTGTTTCCAAATTTCCTCCTCTTATAAGGATGCCAGGTAGATTGGATGAAGGCCTGCCCTAACAATTCTATTTTTATTTAATTACCTCTTTAAAGTCTCTGTCTCCAAATCCAGTCACATTCTGAAATAATCAGGGTTACCGCTTCTACATATGAATTTGGGGGTAGCGGTGTGGGGAGGTGGGATACAATTCATCCCATAACAATGAGGCTGGAAGAATTTATCTTCTTTGACCCTGTACTCTCTTTTCTGAAAACTTTTCCTCCCTTGGTGTTTCACTCATTCAATATCTTTATTCTTAAATATCCTTTACTCTTCAGTTCTAGCAAAACTCCTTAGAATAGGATATGAAAACTCATGTTACACTATGATTTAAATGATAACTAAGTCTTGTGTATTAACTTTTTCAAGTATATTTGCTTTGAAATAGGGGTTGAGCATTAATTAAAAAGAATAAAATTGTGAAATTGTAGGCACCAGCAACCCAAACCAATGTGGTATTTTGTGTCTTTCCATAGCCTTTGCAATCACATCACATCATCTGGAGCCACCTCAGTCACCTACTTGAAAAGTCAGCTTTGGTCCTTGTCCTACTACACTACCATCACTATCATTCAAGCCTACCTGACATTTTCTTTATTATGGTTCATTTATTGAATGCCAGTGGGATGCTACATCCAAGGAAGCTGCTAAAAGTTGGTAAGTAGTTCTTGAATACAAATCTCCAACCCAGAGCTGCTAGAAATTATGTTTATGATTCAATAAATGGGTTTTTATGAGTATTGCCCAAACTGTGCCCCAGCATGACCCAAGTGGACTAATCCTGCTAAGGGTACTATTTTGGGATATCATAAATCTAAGCTTCTGGCTATTTCTAGTCATTAAACATACCATGGAACTTTTCATAACACTAAGAGTTTTTAATCCCCAGCTTCTGGCCAAATTCCAACTGGAAAAATTATGTTCTGCTTACTGTACCTAAATTCTCATGTGGAATTATGAGAGATTCATTGTCTTATGATATCATCTACAGAATTAAATTGTAATCTATAGACTGTGCTATATAGTTTTTAACATGGGAGAATACAGGTGTTATATAAATCTATAAGTTGTATTACCAATCAAACTCAATTCAGCCATTACATTTCTTCAGGGTCTTTGAAATAATGTGCATGCTAAAATGCAGTTGATAAGTGCTAAATTTTATGTTGTCTTAAACCACAGGGAGTAGAACCCAGGAGTTCACCGTAAGAGGCTCTTATAACAACAGGAAAATAGAGCCTCTTTGCCTGAATTTCATTATTGTTCACGTTCTTGCTTGGGAATTCAGTTTCAACTCAGAAACACACAAAATGTTACAGGCAACTTGAAATCATTAGGTTCTTTTGATTATATGGGAAGTTAAGAAGAACAAAAGCCTGGTCTTCTAATACACCATACCCACACGAGTGAAGTTTCCAGTTTATAGTTAGAGGGGAAAAGAATACCAATTTTTCAAAGGTCTGGTCACCTAACATTCAAAAGATAAACAGAATTTTCTCAATGAAGGCCCAAAAGGCCTTAAATGGGCCCAGAGTAACCACGGCTCTTGCCCGAGGAGTGTCTGTCAGGCATCTAGTGCCAAGGTCAAGGGATGGGATGGGGGACCAGAAACACTGGCACTGGGTAAGGGCACCAGTGGAGGACACTGAGAGGAAGACTGCTAGCTTTGGCCAGTCTCAGCTTCACAGATAAAAAGGACTCAACTTGCCCCCATATAACAGTAACAGGAGGTGCCATGGAGCCAGGTGAGGGGCATTTGTTCTCATTACTGTTCAAGTGACCTGACATCTCGTGGGCAACATGGACAGATAACTAATCCTTTTAAGCTGGAGCAGAGGAAAATGTTCTTTGCAGAACATCTAGACTTATTCTCTGATGGTGATTCCTATTTAAATGACTTCAGGAGTTTCCTGTGTCCAACCAGCTGTCCCAGGTGAGATCTGCATCTGCATGGTCCCACCAGGATGGAGCAGCCATCCCTATCCCGTCCCTGGAAGAGGGCCTCCAGAACAAAATGTAATGGTCTCTTTGGAACCCTTTTATAACTCTTACATCAAGAACACAGAACTCATATATCCAACCTGCATCCCTAGACCACATGTGGAGCCCTGATTCTCTTGATACCTGTACAGAGACAATGGGAAGCAGAAATCCTGGAGCCTCGAAATTTAGTTCATTTACAAATTTATTTTTCTCCTACTTAATTGTGTTTTATTACTCTCCAAATAACATTCTGACATGGCTAAACAGAACTCCAAATGGAATAGATCTCCAAATATTGATTGAACAGATTTCCTTCTGGTCAATAGGACAGTAAATAGCATGTCTCACCAATTCAAATGTGAGAGACTTGATCTAAACTAAGATAGTTTAGGAAAATCGAGTTACAAATCTTTAAAGAACCAGTATAAATTTGGTATTTTATTGTACATTTAATTCCAAAAATTTTCACCCTTTCTCAAGAAAATATAACAAACTGGAAAACTATAAAAATGTATTTGGTGAAAGTCTAAGAGTTATATTCTCATTTAAGCTGTTTCCACTTTTTCCCCCCTCTTCAAATTTTGAAGCCCTGTCTTTAAAACTGTTACATACCCAGAAGGGTTGGCAGAATTAGGACTGGAAAAAAATAGGATATGATTTGTAAAATTATCTTCATATATTTGAATAAGGTATGCTTCCCCCTCTCAAACTTATTTTGTAAAATGGCTCTTATAGCAGTTGTTAACACCATAGCGTGAATATGAGGCAATGTGCTATCTCTCTCAGTAATATTTGCATTTTGGATCTCATTTCTAATTGTGGAATGAAATAATCTGTTCCAGATAAAAGAATTTTAAGTGTAAGCCCAGAAATTATTTTTGAGCTCTACTTGATCACCTTTTTTTGGTAGCTTGAAGGAAAGACTCACAGAAAGTAGTTTTTCTTGAGAGAATATTCTCTTCCTGCCAACTTTGCTTTACAAAACTACATTGTTTTACATTATGTATGTTAATCAATGCACTTAGAGACTGTAGGGAGCTGGAAGGACTTTAAAGTTTATCTAATCCAATCCCCTCATCCAGAGATTTTAAAATAATAAATCTACAGCCATGTTTAAACTAATCTTTGATATAAACAACTCACTGTTTCATAATGGTCTTTCTCCAGATGAATCTACATCAAAGACATGATTAGTAACTGTCTCTAGTGCATGTGTCTTTATATTTAGACACGTCCATTTGCACAAGCACAGAAACATGGCTGGTGAGGTGATGCTATAGAACCACCCACATGGATTGTGTGCTGCAAGTTGTTTTCTCCAGGATGGTGATAGATGTAAGCAATGCATGATCTCGAATCTCATCTCCTTATTGGTCAGTAGTAAACACCTGTGCAATGGCAGTCTGGGGTCAGGGATGAAAATGTGACCCTTGAAAGAGAGAGGTTGATAGGCCACCTGGGGAAAAGCCCCTGATCGAGCTTCATTGGCACAGCGCTCTAACCAAGGGGATCACCAGACACAGATACATACCAATAGACACACACCCATCTTAAGATGAAATCACTTAACCATCACTGGCCCACTTTTCAGCAAATGAATGTTAATGTGTTATCAAGTTTCCAAGCAATTACTCAAATCATTAGAATGTGCTAGGTCTCTCTTTCTCTTTTACTACAGAGTGTTGTTGACTGGTGTTGTGAATCAGCCACCTAAAGAGTGAGGTGGAATTTATTCTTATTATTCATAACAGACATCACATAGGCCCTGGCATGCTCTACAAGGCTTAACACTCCAAAGCTAGAGATCACAAGTTACCTGTGACTTGATGGAATTTATTTTTTTAATGACTGTATTTCATCTTAACTCATGTTGTCATGTGGAGCCATGACATCACCTAAATGTAGTTAAGTCATAAAAGGTGCCATATTCTCCTGTTAAAATATTACAAGTATTTTACTAGGCTCCTGTATCCTTTAATAAGAGGCAAAGAGAGAATCCAGATTTCTACATTTCTCTTTTTCCATGATAGACATGAACTTAGCATGCTTTCAAGAAAAGACTACAATTGTATGATTATATGACAAAGGTAATTTTGTTCAGGATTTTGAATGAAGGAATTCAGAAAATAAAATGCAAACAATATAGAAATCTTTGAATCTTAAAGAGCTTGAAATCTACTTTGGAGCTTTATCTACTTTATTTTACATGTGTGGAATAAGAATACATCTCGAGGAAGTAAACGTAAGACCCTCCCCAACTCTTAGTTAGGACACTGATGTCCCAATCTTGTCACTGTTGTTTTCAATTACCATGCATTTGCCCAAGAGGGACATATTAAGCAATATAGCACCAACATAGAAAGCAGATGCCAGTAGTTTGCCAGAAATCCAAAAGCCCACCGCCATCTCAGGAGGTCTGTTCCAAAGCAGCTCTGAACAGGGCACTGTGTCATTTGAAGGGGGTAGGACTGCTCCAAGACCTTCAGTAAAATTCAAGCCTGCAGAACAGTGACCCAGATCTTCACTGCAGTAGATCTTTCCAAAGGGAATCTAATGCCAACTAACCATTCTGGAGGACAATTCCTGTGCTCTAGATCCACTGTGCTCTAAATCACCTGTGATAGCAGGAATCATAATGTAGAACTCCCTGCTACCAGAGGGTCTAGAACACAATCTTACATGTAGTAAGTGCTTAACAAACTTTGTTTATTTAAGAATATTGTATGTTTAACAACTTTATCACCATTATCACCATCTTCATTCACTTTTATTCCAACTGCACCAAGAGCCCAGCAGGAACTGATCTCTTGCTACTTAGATTCCTGAGTCTAGAAATTGAGTGAGTCATACAGCAAGCTTAGAAAGAGAATGCTATTTGGACTATTTGGGCTAGTATGCAAAATCTAGCTAATGGTTAATTCAATCCATTCTCCATATAAACTGGGAGAAAGATAAATTCAAAAGGTATGAAAAAGATGGGACAAGGAAACAACAACTTTTGAGGTCTCGAATTTATTTATATCAAAGCAGGTTTATTATTTATATCTATTTGATATAAGATTACTCTCCAGATCCAAAAGGAGTGACTTTTGGAGAAAACAGAACAATACAACCACACATTAATTCAGATAACTAAAATCTATGCAGAATATGTTGGTTCATTTGCTTGCCATGCCCAATTTTAGCTGAAATTGTCCTGTTCACAGTTCCCTGCATGGGAAATAGCCTTAGGCTGTTTTGTGCATAAGTTCGTCCACTGATACAACCGGTAATAGAGACCATTGGCCAAGAAGGAACCAATAAATTTCTTTCTCCTAAATTTTTTCTAGGAGATGCATTCTGATGGGGGTGGTTGCTAGACCTGATAGAATCGTGAGTAGGGTCAGGGTCAGTGGCCATGTTGGGTCACACCCAGAATAGCTAAGCTGAGAAACACTCTCAAGTAAGAGCCTGGCCTACTTCAAATAGAGGTTTTCACGAAATCAAAATGCCTTGATGAGAAAAGCACTCTCCATAGCTTCCAGGGTTCAATCTCGGAAATACCCAAACTTTTAAAATGAAAATTTTTCAGGCTAATGAAAGGATAAAGTCCTTATAGATGGAGAGATAAAGACAAGTTTTGAAATTCAGGGACAAATTAAATCTAAAAATATCAAAAATTAAATTTATTTAGTGTTTCCCTTAAATAAACACACAAATGGATGTAATGTGATAAGCACAGTATATGCCACCAATAGTGATATCACCAAAGAGAATTCATATCTAATTTTGTAAAAGTTATTTGGGTGTTTAATTTATATAAACACTATTTATTAGTACACTTCATCCTGCACTATAGTTTATTAGGCAACAAAAACTTCAGTGCCAAGATACTAGCCAAGAGGATCTGGAATAGAAGCTCCAGTAGACCCCTCTGGCTAAACTGGAGATAGTTACAACGTCATTGAAATGATGTGTACATGATTTTGCAGATGTAACACCAGCACCGGGCATTTACAAATATGCCCAATTCTCCAAAACTTCTACAAATGTTTAAGGGAAAATGTTTAAGGATAGAAATAGAAAATGATGCTTTAAACTAAAAGCAGCCTTGCAAGTAATTACATGCCCATTTGCTCAGGGTGATAAATTACACTTGCTCACGCTTTTTATACTTTTTCTATGACTTATGAGAAGATTACAGGTGATTTTTTTCTTTCCATTGATGCTAGTAAAGTTGCAACCAGGCCGTCCATATCTGTCTGGGATAAAACAACTTTGATTGTGATCTGGAGCCAAAAGAGGTGGTGAGAGAATGTAGCAGCTAAGATGTTAGATTTAAAACTAAGGAGGGGGTGGGAGCGTGGAGTAGAGAATCACCAAAGACCAGTTTGCCACTGGGAGGACAGCTGTGTGAAATAAAACTCAACTATGATCAAAATTGCAATTGACAA
The DNA here is from genome assembly GCF_025265405.1 of Mesoplodon densirostris. Classification (NCBI taxonomy): domain Eukaryota; kingdom Metazoa; phylum Chordata; class Mammalia; order Artiodactyla; family Ziphiidae; genus Mesoplodon; species Mesoplodon densirostris. The sequence continues at coordinate 64,644,645 of NC_082668.1, forward strand.
CCTGAAGACAAATGGAGGGCCAGGAAACAGACAGCTCATTGAGGAAGCTTGGCACCCACGAGTTTAGCCAGAGCACTGTGCAAGGAAAATAGAATGCAGATGGGAAGAAAAGCAGCAGAGACGTGGTAAGAGAAGGGAATGTAAACATCAAGTCCATCAGGTGAACTTAAATGCATTGTGCAGGGCCTGAGGCTGGGTCTGCTGGGTTCAGAGCTGGTCTTCAGGGAAGACCATCCTTAGCATGAACATGACTTTCTTCCATGGCCACAGAGCACATGCCTGTGACCTTCTTTTCACCACCTTCCCAGATAAATTATACTGCTCCATGACTACCCTCTCACCCAGGCATCCCAGTCCAAAGACCTTTCATGGCCACGTGTTCTTTCATAGTGACCATGGCACTCTCAATGTCCCAAGCAAAGGATCATTTTTGAAAGATTACCCAAATGTGCATTCTGTTACTATTTCTCTCACAACTCATGATTATTTTTGGAGGAGGGAGTCTCTCCATTGCTATGACCGCTACCTTTGTCCATACCTTGATTTTGTGCTAGCCTTGGACTGGCAAAGTCACATCTACTGTGTCTCTTGTTTTAATGTAAAGTTATTCCAATGACTTCACAAGAGGGGTTTTTTTTTCCCCTTTTAGAATCTTAAAATTTAAAAAGTTGTTTGTGGACAGCTAGTACAACTTCCCTCTCCTGTAGGAAATCATCAATCAGACTCAATCTTTCTGTCCACTGTGGAAGAGGTCTTGCTATAAAGTTCATTTATAATATTGATTCTCAAATAGTTCTATTTATTTATACTTCTACTGTTAAAGAAACATACATACTACCTGTTCTTCATGATAGTCCTACATATATGTAAAGATAGTAGTCATTTGTTTAATTAATCTTCTCTTCTAAAGGTTAAGTTATCCTGGTCCCTTTTCTCACTTAACTTACAAGATAATTTCTACAATTTTCACCATCCCAGCCATTCTTTTATACACACAATCCTTTCTGCCAGTGCTCCTCTTCAAATGTGGCACCCAGACCCTAGTATAGTCCAAACAATACTGAGAACTAGGAGATTGTAATTTCCCACAAAATAGATATTTTAAAAAATCTATACAGACTAAGATCTTGCTAGCTTCTTAGTAGCTACTTTATACTCTCGGCTTATACTGAATGTGTCATCACCTAAAACCTAACTTTTTTCTTTTCTGCGTTATCAATACCTGTTATTTTCTATCTTCTGAAGATAACCATGTGGATGAAGGAGGATTATGACTTAATGTCCAAACATGACCCAAAATGCAAAATCAAAAGATGGACTGGGCTTCCCTGGTGGCACAGTGGTTGAGAGTCCACCTGCCGATGCAGGGGACATGGGTTCGTGCCCCGGTCCGGGAAGATCCCACATGCCGTGGAGCGGCTGGGCCCGTGAGCCATGGCCACTGAGCCTGCGCGTCCGGAGCCTGTGCTCCGCAACAGGAGAGGCCACAACAGTGAGAGGCCTGCGTACAGCAAAAAAAAAAAAAAAAAAAAGATGGACCCATGCTGAATCCCCAAATTTAATGAATGGCCATCAGCCTTTACCAAAGAATGCTAGATATCATTTGTTTGGCTTACTTCCATCGCACTGGGGCAAAGACAGGCCATGGGTTTAAGGAGACCAGTTGTTTGGTATCAGAGCATTGGTCTGGAGATCCTGAAATTTCTGCCGAAGGTTAGAATGATTTCTGGAATCTAGGGCAAGTTCAAACCTGCGGGGGCTTCCCGTGTCCACGCTATGAAGACCCCTTGGATTTCAGAGAATGAAATTTGGCACAGAGAACCCTGCATAAGAGTGTCTTGAGGAATAATAGCTTCAACCAGGATACATGGTAGCTGGTATGAAAGGCAAATTGCAAGGCATCAATTAATGAGTGAGTAAAGAGAGAGAGAGAAAAGACAGAAGATAGTAAGGTCCAGAGAAAATTTTCTGTTTGTATCTCTGGGTGATGGAAATAAAAACATCTGTAAACAGAAAGAAGGAGCTAATGGAAAGAGGAATCACTCATGAAATTGTGGGATCCCAAAGTGGAAGAGAAGGGTGTAGGTACACGCAGAGTGGCTATGCCAACAGCCCATTTGAAGCAGCAGTCTCTCGGAAAAGGCCCAGGGCAGTGAGAGCACTAGACTAAGAGTCCAAAGGCCTGCGTGTTAGTCCTAAATCTGCCCCCAATCCACCGTGCAAACCTGGGCCAGTGCCTCTTCTCTCTGAGCCTCTGTTTGCTCAGGGAAAAGGGAGGTGGCCTGGACCCTTCTAGCTCATAACTGACCAGGAACAGGTAGAACCTAGAGACGTGAAGAAGAAAAAGGACAAAGGGGAAGGAAGATCTAAGTAACCTGCATGTTCTCAGGAACTTAATAAGCAGCATAACCTGATAACGGTGATGGTGAAGGCATCACCATCACCATGGGGTACTGGAATAGAATGAGGATTGGCAGAGGGAGAGCCAGGGTACAGCAAGGCCAGGAGAGACCTTGGCCTAGCAGAGTGGCTAATACCTTGGGAGTCAGACCAGTTCCAAATTCTGGCTCAGCCATTTCCAGGTTATGGGACCTTGGACCATCTACTTGATCCCTCTAAACCTATTTCCTCATCTGTAAAATGAGGATAATGGTTCCTTTGTGATTAGTATAAGAAAGTAAGGGATTAATGAAGGAATTCAATAAGATAACATATGTATAGTACTTACTGTATTGCTAGGCCTTGAAGTGGTTTGAAACAAGCTCAGTGCAGTTTAAATAAATAGAAGAAGAACACAGCTGAGGGTAAATCATGGAAATCCATGTGACCTCCAACCACGGGAGTCTATAACTTTCCCTTGTACTGTCTGTCTGTCATCTTGAAGTGAGAGTAGGTAAGGCAATGAATGAAAAGGATTCAGAGTTTGGTGGAAGCAGAGGAGGAAGTTAAAGTGTTTTGGGAGGGCAGACAGATGTGTGACTGACCAACAGGCAGAGAAGGAAAAGGGAAGGGCCATTTGACTGGAAACCAAAGGGAAGTGCACATTCCAGGGGCTGAAAGCCTGGGGGGTGAGAGTCTCCAGTTCAAAAGAGATATGTGAAGCCCGAGCTTTGGAAGACGTGGTCAGGAAAAGGAAACACAAAGGGCAAAAAATTGAAAGGGGTCAAAGAGAGAAGTTTAAAAAAAGAAAAGAAAAAAAAGAGAGAGGAAGAGAGAGACAAGATGAAGCAAGGTGTAAAGAAAATTTCTGGAATGACAGATTTTTTTTTTTTTTTTTTGCGGTATGCGGGCCTCTCACTGTTGTAGCCTCTCCCATTGCGGAGCACAGGCTCCAGACGCGCAGGCTCAGAGGCCATGGCTCACGGGCCCAGCCGCTCCGCGGCATGTGGGATCTTCCCGGACCGGGGCACGAACCCGCGTCTCCTGAATTGGCAGGAGGACTCTCAACCACTGCGCCACCAGGGAAGCCTGACAGATGTTTTTTAAAAACTGTTTTCCTGGCAAATTAATTTTATTGTATGATATTTTATACTTTTAAAATATTTTACATGTGGTGACCTAAATCAGAAGAAAATCTAAAAAAGAGTGGATATAGGTATATGTATAATTGATTCACTTTGCAGTACAGCAGAAACTAACACAACATTGTAAAGCAACTATACTCCAATAAAAATTAATTTAAAAAAAAGTAAAAATAAATAAATAAATATTTTACAACCTGTAATGCATTATTAGTTAAATCAAAATATTGAATCAAGATAAAGTAGTAATAAAACACAAATAGAGGCACTAGAGAGGAAGTAGCTCAGAGGATGACTTGGTCCCTGAGTCCATCTCTTGAAGAGGAGGGAAAGTCAAGTTCCCTAGAGACACAGAGGCCAAGGGTCCTTACCCTATACTGGGCATGTTTGCCTTCCTCATAAATTTGAAGAGGCATTCACAAGTATTTTTCGTGCTGGTGATAGGATAACCATATAAGTAAGCCTGGTGAAAACCACCATCTAGATTCATTAGCAAATGCCTCAATTATCGTAACTTACAGAGCACTTACTCAAACGCCAGGCACCACTCAACACTATTTTATTTAATCCCCACCAGAAGAGCCTAGGAGAAAGGGACTGTGAATTTGCACATTTTGCAGATGAACCGAAGCACAGAGATGTAACCTCACTTGCCTGAAGTCACTGAGCCAAGCAGTGGCAGAGCCAAGACTGACTTCTCAGCCCGTGCGTTCACCTGTCAGATAATAGAGAAATTGCAAAGCAGAGACAAACTCTCAGCAAATTGTTTTATGTTTTTCAATTGAAAGAAAATGCATGAATCATAATTTTTTTCTCTTAACATTTGACTTTGTGCAATTCTACAGCCCATCTTTCTTGGAATAACTTCCGATATTCACTTGTGGTTTTAGCATCTTGTCTAGAAGTGTGTATTTGGGTGTCCAAGGTGGAAAAATCAAAATAAAATAGTAACTTCAAAATGTTGAACAAACTTGTCCAAAAATCTCAGTTTTTCAAGATAGCAAATTTTGAAAAACTTAACAATAAAGTCCTGAAAATGTAATTGTAGCTTGGTAAAACTATTAAATATGTATACTGTGGTCTTTTTGACAATTGTATTAATCCCTTTACAAAGCCTTCAGAAGTTTCATCACAGAAGCATGGATGCTGTTTTGATCTATTTATTACTCTTAAGTGTTCAGAGAACCGTCCCTATTTTCTAATTAACACTTTTAAAGATAAAAAGCCATGTATTAAATCAATCTGAATGATGGTTGTTTGTGAATCCCACAAGATAAGGCAATTTGCATGTTCACTTTGTACTTACAAACTAAATCTGCGCATCTCCAAAGCAGCCCCTTATAATGTAAACCTTTTGTGAGTATTTGTAACTTGAAAGAAAGTTTGGCCTACTACAGAAACAGTGCCAATTATCTGAAGGGCTTCATTACCGAACATGATTAAGATGCAAAGATACTGGGTTGTTTGCTATGGAATTTGAGGAAATGACTTTTAAAACATCCAGGATTATAGATTATTACCTTTTTATGGGGAACTAAAACAACTCATTTCCCCCAACAGTTAACTGCTTTCAAAAGTAGCCGGTTGCCACTCACTTAGGAGTAAAATTCCTTTGATATGAATTAAATTGCTTGCTGATGAAATGCACCTTTCAGCGACCTGTTTGAGTTTCAGCTGATGCTGTAGCATACTTCGTGATGTGAATTCCAGCATTTGTGCTAAATCACAGTGGTGATTTATTATTGGATTTTCAGTTCTGATGAATCAGCACTGTAAGATGTTTACCAAATTAGACTTTCAAGCACAATGGCACTGGTTTCATTAAATAGCAGGCTTTGTTGCCAATACAGGCTATTATTTCCACATGGTTACGGTGTGGTGTGTTCACACGTGGGGTACTCATCAGATAGGGTTTCTTTGCTTTCGCAGGATCTGTCTTCATTGAGCTTTACGTGCTCAATCCACTTTGAAACCATGTGTAAAAGCCCCAGTCTTCAAAATGCAAAAAAGAATCCTTTAATTTTTCTAAACAGTTCAACCTGTGCTTTCCCTTTGCCAAATAATTCAAGAAACCAGAAAGATCATGTTGGCTAGTGAAAATGGTATCAGATTTTTCTACATCAGTCGACCTCTCTTGCATGGCTCTGTAAAAGATGTGAAAAAAACTATTGGGGCACCCTGTTCTGAGATGGTGATGCTGACTTTTCCTGGGAAAAAGCAGGGTTTTTTTTTTTCTTTATTCAGCACATATTTATTGATGGTCTACTGCACATCAGGTGTTGTTATCCTGTTGTAGGTGCTGCAGATAAAAAGGTAAACATGAAGTCCTTGTCTTCATGGGGTTTACTTTCTAGAGAAGATGACAAGCATAAAACAAATAACTCAATAAATATATAAAATAATATCAGCTCACAATTTCTACAGGTGCTAGGTATGACCACTAAAATTCAAATGCTTTAAACCTCAACAAAAGTGAGGGAACTAAGGCTTGCTTATCCCAAGAGTGATATTGAACTTATTTTAACAAGAAGGAGCTTCTTTTATAACACATCTTTAATACAGCAACTGCTTCTTAGGAGCCCATGCACAGATTTCATATTTTAGGTTCAGTTATAAATTCTACCTCATCATCACAGCACTTTCCAGCACTTTATACTCGAGTCTGAATTGAAACAATCAGATGGTGCACCATTGCTGACTATTCTGGGCACGTTTACTTGTGATCCAGCCCATAGAAAGAACAACTACACAATCTTTTTGAGGCCTCATCTATCACTATTATTAGATGATTAACAAAATCATACATTTTTTCTTTATTGTGTCATGATTGTAATGAGACTAAATATGGACAACTCAAATCCTAATACAATGGATCTCAGAGTTTAGCTTTTTTTTTCCCCTGAAAAACACATGGCAAGTGATAGTCACACGTGGGACACCATTACATGCACCTTTAAGGATTTATGTGATCACTGGGATGTTAGTTATACCTCCACCTTCTTCTCATTCATTCAAGAATGCAAATGGGAATATCAGTGAGTGAGAATGAAATTCTTATAGGAATAACTTTGAATACTGCACTCGAATTTATTTTTTAATTAATTCTTATTGGAGTATAGTTGATCAAATTTATTTTAAGCAAATCCTTTGAAAACCACGATTAATCACAAATTACTTGTGAACCATCTCCCAAAGAATCACAAGCGTGCATGCCACAACAGTGCATTTAGAACCACTGACCCAGGTAGACTGATTCTTCTAAAGTTGGATAATCATATGTGATCTGAATTTTTAGAAATTCATTATGCAGCTAAATACCAATAACCACAGCGAACCACTGCCATAATTTAAGCACTTAATTTGCCTTATTACTATTGTTTTCTCCTACTTGGCTTCCTTTCTCTCTTCTGTATGAAAGATTTGATGGTAGAGGAGGGCGGAGTTGCTGGTTAGCTCCCCCTGAAGCAGGTACTTTCATTCTGGCAGTTGCTGTATCCTTCAGACCACCACTGACAAGGTGTTGATATGTGGAAGTAGTTACCTCTGGTCGACTGTTCCTGCAGCCAGGCCGGGATCATTCACTTCCACGGAAAGCTCAGCAGTCCCTGCCAGCTCCTCTGGTCCACAGATGTCTCAGGAGGGAACCCCGCCCTTTCTTGGTTGCAGCAGTGGAATTTGCAAATGATCAGCGCACCAGAGTTTTAACCGACCTTAAGGTGGACTTCCACAAAAGGTAGGAAACTTGTTGGCTTCAGAAAAAAAAATTTTTTAATGTTTGATACACTCTAAAAATTTTAGAAAGAATTCCTTCTGTTACGATTCAGGTGGGAACATTTTGTTCTTTCTGTGAATGAATCCTTTGCTTATTTTTGGGTGAATGTGGTTTTACATACCCTAAGTTTAACTAGAAATCCTTCTGCAAATGCAAACTGAAAGCACACTTTCCTTCTCATTAAATTTCATTTTACCAAAAGAAAGATCTAAGTATAATTGTAACAGGATCTAAGCAGAGCTGTAAACCAGAAGTACAGGGCTGCCTTGTAAACAGTACAACATGAGAACACTTGGGAAGGTCTGTCTCTCCATTCTGACTCGATAAGTAATTGCTGTGTGAAGTCGAATCTATACATCATGTTGGTTGCTTAAACCCAAATAGCATGACTGTGTAGGCTTGTAGGAGTTCTTTTAATTATTATGAGACAGGAAACATGTTCAATAGCAAATGAAATCATTAGATATGATTTCTGTAGAACAATGTGACTGCTCTTTGATATGCAGAATTGTTGGAGCTTTATTTTTCCACATTTTAGTGAATACATGAAAACTTTCTAGAATTGGACATCCATTGGTGTTAAGAAAAGCCTTGCTTAAAGACCAATTTTAAAAATTCAACAAGGGGAAGGAAAGTATAAGAGAAGAAAAAAAGGGAAATAAAAGAAGAGAAACTAAGACATAGAGTGGAGGGGAAGCAAAAACTGAACAAGGAGAGAAGGAGGGGAGGAGGAAGGCAGGGAGGGAGAGAGTAAAAAGAAGAGAAGAAAATATAGAAGTTAGGTCAACTGACAGTGCAATTACTTAAACACACTGAACTTTCAGAGTGGATCAATGAAATGTCGGAAAGCTCAGGTGTTTGTGTAACTGTGATATATTCGGAAAATTCACACTGTTAAATGAGCCTCAAATGCTCACTTCTACCTGCGTGATACAGAAACACACTGTTAGTCTGCCGGGCTGTAATCAAAATGAATGCCAAAAGGAGGGCATGGCATGGAAGTCTTGTGAGAGCTTTCTGTCTGTGCACCTCTAGTATTGACTCATAGAATTTGTACATTTATATCTTATCTGCTATTAATAGGGCACATTGGTGGTATGTTTTGATTGAATACTTTTAAGAACATGCCACTATTTTATGAGGAAATTATTTTTAAAACACGATAAAGATTCAGTAGGTTTTTTTTTCCTGGAGAAATAGTTTAAAGGTTAAATATTCAAATCCAGTTTATGATCCTAGAGATTGGAAGTCAGCAAAAGGCTGAGATAATGATACAGAACTAGAAGGAGGGAACCCACTTGCATGAAGCTAGGATACAGGTCTTAGAAGGACAGCCTAGGATGCTGCAGACATAAAACTAAAGAAGATATTTGATACCCTTTTACCATGCAGATGTAAAACAACAAAACTAACAGCGATTTTTCAGATTAACTGTATTATAGGAGCATTTGCTTCATGAAATGACTATTTACAAAAGGATGTGCCATATCTGAATGTCTGTAAGAGAAAATCATCCTATTAATTACAAAGTTACTTTGTATTGAATATCTTTGGTTCCACTGTAACTGTTTTTGTTAACGGAGAAAACATTAGAGAAAACTTTTCCATCTCCATATTAGTTTATCCTCACCACATGGTTAGAAATTAAGATTTCTAAGATTTTGCCTAACACAGATACATGTCTCTCTTTCTACAAGTATCAATTATTTATTCTTTTGGCTCTCCATTCATCACTCTCAAATGGAGAAAATATAGAAATTGTATGTGCTATGGATTTGCTTGTCTGCACTCTATTATAAAGCAATCCTTGCCCACATTTAAAGATGTATTTAAAGAGAATTTAAATATAAACAGATTCATACGCACATGCATACATAAAGGAAGAAAGGAAAAAGAGGAAATGTTATGAGATTTCGTTTCTAATTTTTTTTCCACAAATCACCCTTTCTTACATGTCTAGTGTTCAGAGTATTCTTTCTTAAACAAATATTTGTCATCTCATCAGTGTAGTACACTAAGAGCAAATGAAGCTGCCTTTTAATATTTGTAAATTTTTTCTTGGGGTTTGTTCCTGCTTAACCACAAAGTTACTATAGTGGCAATATGTTGGTGGCTCACGCTGTCCAAAAGTAGTTAAGTCCAAGTGCTGGAAGGATGCATAAATTTAGGACCAAGGTGGATGCTGTTAAATGAGGGGCACCTGACCAGGCTTCAGGGTTAGGAAGGAGAGTGAAAAGGAGGGGATGTTTTGCTTCTTTTAATCTGGTTTGTTAATACTTTTTGCACGGTTTATTCATTTCTAACGTGTAAATCCTCTGAGGGCTAAGTAATATCATCACTCTTTTGTTGATACGTTATTGTTACTCATCTATACAAGTTTTGACAAAAACTCCCCATTACTCCTTCTTCATTAAATAACAACAAACTGTGAGGGGTAGTTCTGCATCAGCACTTCAATTTCCTCATGAAAAATTGGCCTTCTTTGAGCTTCCCTGGTGGCGTAGTTGTTGAGAGTCCGCCTGCCGATGCAGGGGACAGGGGTTCGTGCCCCGGTCCGGGAAGATCCCACATGCCGTGGAGTGGCTGGGCCCGTGAGCCATGGCCTCTGAGCCTGCGCATCTGGAGCCTGTGCTCCACAACGGGAGAGGCCACAGCAGTGAAAGGCCCGTGTACTGAAAAAAAAAAAAAAAAAAATTGGCCTTCTTTCTTTTTGGTTTGTGAGCAACCAGGCCAATATCACTCCTGTCTTGTTATACAACCGAAGGAAATAAAGGCTGCCTGAGCAGTCATCTGGCTTCGCCTGCTCGTTCTGAATACCATTTTGGTCTGTACAGCTCAGACTACAGGCATTGTTTCCTCGTGTCGCTATAAACGGCAGAGTAAGGTAACTGAATATGTCAATCTCCTGGTTCTAGCCAAATCTGGTTTGCCAAATCTGCTCTGAGATTTAGCGAAATATCCAGTTTGTAGAATATGTGCCCTTGCTTAAAAAAAAGTCTTACTGTCTCTTTCAGTCTCATTCTCTTTTAAACCTATACACAAATCACAGCTGGCTAATGGAAGTGGTAAGTATCTCACTTTGCACGTCAAAGATTGCTGAGTTCCCGGGTGCTTCTGGGAAGGACATCAGTACACTGGCATCCTAAGAACTTCCCTGTGGAGGGTTACAAAAGTCTGGCTACAGTCAACGCCGCGTCCTAATCCTGCATATGAGCGTCACATCTCTGGAACAGGTGCTAGGACCAAAGGCCAAAACCAGCTATAACTCCATCAGCCTTTTTCATGAGATAATAAGAATTTTAGGCAGGATGGATGAAAACGTTGAGATTTACTGAATTGACAAATGTCAAAGAAGTGGGGAAAGCAACTGAGTGGTTTATGTGTTGATCTGTCATCAATGGAGCTGTAGATCATATGGCAACGTGATCATTTTTAGTGCAGCCCTTGTCGTCCTCTGCTCAGATGCACCAAATGAAGCGCCCATTTGCTGACTAGAAATTCACAGTTGAGGTCGACTGATGATGCAGTGCAAAGAAGCCTGTTCTGTTCTCTGCTCATGAATAAGCCATGCCAACCTTCACCTTTAAATAGCTCTAATTCTGCGATATTTAGAAATAAAGTTCAGTCACAGTTCACTAATAACTTGTTCCCTCCTAAGAGAGAGGATAAAAAAAAAGATTTAGCAATCAGTAACTTTCAAAACAAAAACAAAAAAAACAAAGGGAAAACTCACTACCTGGTTTCAATGAAAAAGACAGCCTTTATTTAAGGGAAAATCATAATAAACTCATTATAACAAAAATACACTAAAGATTTTTAAAGGGTGATACTATTTTTCTATTTTACCATAAAACCTTAGGAAGTAATGGATTAACTTAAGCAAACAGAAAGAAAAAAAAAAAAAAAACCTGAACCCAAAGAAGGTACAGTAGCTACTTTCTTGAAAACAAAACAATCTTTTCGTTCCTGCCATTTGTCTGAATTCTTCCTCTGGGCAAGCTGGACAGCTGCACTAGTGGTTTTTTAGTCATGGGCTGTAAGCCCCACCTGGCTAGATTTGTTTAGCAGACAGCTGGCAGAATTAAATAAAAAGAATGGGACATAAAATGCTTCCCCCAAAAAAGCTGAGAGAATACTTTTTGGATGTTTTAGCCTTTTGGAGGTTTATGGTTTTCTTTTTTTTTTTTCTTGCTATATTCACATACTACTTACTATATGTGAATATATCTTATAGATATTTTCTTTCAATTATAAGACCAAGGCTGAGGTAAAAATGCAGCATAAATGTAAACATCAAGTAAGCATATGTTGAATGACTTTTTTTTTATTAGAAATACTGATTTGCAGTTTATAGGCCCCCAAGAATGACATCAGTTTTAAATTAGCATTTTTTTATTTCTACATTTTCTTTGTTATTTTTTAAAGCCAATAAAATAGATTTTCTTCATCTGGAATGTTCTTTCTAGCTTAAAGATAAGGAGTCTAAATTGTGGGAATGGCATCCTTCTGCATCTGTTTCTCTCACAAACCTATCAAATATCTAATTTTTGGCATGACCACTGGCTCCGACAGGGGGATGACATAAACCAGCTTTGTGGTTACATGTTTCACTTTTAATCTCATGGAAATAAAAATCAGCACTGAAATGTCCCTTTTACATGTGACAATTTGGGACTCTTTTCCAAAAGCCCAGGCAGAGGGGCGTGAACCTGGTTAGGCTTAGCGCACAGCATATGCAGAAGTATCAGCATTTTTATGCTTAAAGGCATGAGGCAGACATGCTTCCAGTCGAGCTTTGTTCCCATCCGAAGCATGAACTACCAACAGTGGGAACCGTAAGCCTCAGTGGCAGCAAGTGACCAAAGAATGACCAAAAACGCATCCCAGAATGGGGAAATGAAGTAGCTCACTTAATAACCTCACATCTTTCTGTGTGTTTTGTCTCTTCCCTTAAATGCATCAGGACTGGTGGAATATAAGTGGCAACCATCATGAGTTTGCTACTTAGCACGGGGAGAATCCAGCTTTTCACTAAACACAGTAAATATAGTATGGATGGCTCAAAAAACCCAAAATGGCTTGGACATGATCCTGGTTGGAGAAGCTCCATGAAAATAGATTCCAACTGCTTATAAATGAGCAAGGGGGAGGGGGTGTATGCTGGTTTTAAAGACAGCATCACAGAGAAGCATTAATGCTGATAGCCGAGCTTGCACCTACGAGATGGCAATGATCTGCTGATACACCAAATGTAAAACCACTCCGAAGTTTTCAAATCTATTTATCTATCCCATGAAAATGTCCTGAATATTAAGGACCAGGCCAGGAGACAAACTCTTTAATTCATTACCTAACACTTGCTTTCCAGAGCAAAAGCCTGACTTGGCCCCTGTCCACCCAGCCTATACATCTCTCCATGCAATGTAGACTTCATGGAGCCAGGCATGATCTGTTCATTGCAGAGGCCTGATTCTCCCTAAGCACTGATATCAATATCATACATTTCAAATACAAGGGAAGCCTGGGCAGGCTTAATCCCCCGGGCACAAGGAAACTGAGCGTGCTCTCTAGGGAGGCTGTTGGCAGAGAGCAAAAGACAGTGTTACTGTATATGCTTTCGGATGGTTAGCAAAATGGGTCCCCATCAAAGACTAAGAAAACAGGCCTGGTGAGAAGGGAGGAGTGAGGTCACTCTAGGCTTCTGCCTGACCCTTAAAGACAATCCAATCTTGGCTGTCATCTGACAGTGTTCTATTTAGTTTGATAGATACAATTACATCTATCTAGCCAGATAATTACAGTACTATGCATCTTCCATGTATCAGTGGCTTAGCAAAATTAAAAGCTATAAAATCCTTTTGTGTGTGCTAGGGGGCTTTCCTTCTCTTCCCTAACACAGACTTCCTCTCACGGTCTCCCCTTGCTCAAGAAAAAGAAAAGGGTAAGAATTCCCGGTAAATTGTAGATTCTGATTCTGAATTATTTTGTAAATGTTTCGTATGAATCTATCAAGTCTGACCCGGATCAACTTGCATCTCAGCCAACTTCTTTACTAAAGAAAATTGATTCTTGTTTACTTCTTTCAGTAAAGAGAATCATGATGAATTTTAATAGGATAACCCCCTACTGTTAGAAAATCTCCCTCCTTTGGCTATGGGAGCTTTGAAATTCATAAATCAGAAATAAGCCTGTATTTTTAAAAAATATTGTTTTAGACAAAAATAAAAGATCTCTACAAGTTTCAAGCTCAACCTTAATAATTTCTCAACAGCCATATTTTTTCCTGTTTTCATCATCCCAATGAGCATTACATTATTCTGATACTTTGTTAAAAGACCATTTAATTGTAAATTGACCTTCAGTTTTTAACAGAATCGCCCACCACCAAGCAATACTTCATTTCTGGATGAAAATTAATACTGTCCCTTACTATTTTAGCACACATAAACATTTAATTGGGGCTAAGGTAGACTGCTTAGTAAAATGAATATTACTGAGAGGAAAAAAAAAGAGTAGTTCTCTAAATGTTGATTCTATTCATTGAAATCCATGAGAGAAAGAGTTTATAATTTTGGATAGAGGCAAACATATTGCTATGAGAATACCATAGTTTAGATCCCATAGATATTATTCAAGATATCATGATATCTCATATTCAGCAACAGAAAATGTACAGTGTTATTTCCTGGATCAAAATATACTACTTATTTTTGCAAAGATAATTTCTTTTTTTAATTTCTAGAGTTAAATTCATAACACAATAGAAGATAACTAATTTCTTCCAACACCTAGAGTTTTAAGTCACTATTTTTACTAATCCATTAAATGTATGTTTTCTATGTTTAAGGAACCAAGGAAACCTGCAGACTCTGTATATTTACCCAGGGGTCACTTTCCTGGTGGTGAAATGTAACCAGCTTCTTTGTGGAAGAGAGTGATCACTGGTCACTGGGTGCCAGTAACACTATGCTACAATGTGTAGAGGGGGAAATGAAGGCTAGCTCATCCAAAGGAAACTACAGGGGAATTTTAGATCAACAGAATGCAATTATGCAAGTTGGAATCATTCCAGGACATCAAAAGCGAAGTCTAAAGGTGGGTAAATGGAGAAGCATTCCTCCTCAATTGCAGGACAAGCAACCACATCCTTGACAAGACTGGTGCTTGTTCTATTTGTTTGTCTTTATTTTGCGAATACTGCTGGGCCAAGGGCTGGCCGCTTGCATAGGAAATGGAGTGTGTAGACCATTTGATCAGAATTGGGGGGCATCAGATCTACTAACTGGCACCCTATGCTCTTCAGCGATCTAAAAATTGAAAGAAGATATTTTTAGAATCTGTTTCAAGATATGGTGCATTTTTTGACCATCTGGAAGACTCTGTTTCCCAACTGCTCTTGCATCTGAGTAGGACCACATGACTGGGTTCTGGCCAATGAGATGTAGGCAGAATTATATATTCCACTTCTAGCCAGGTCATAAAACACCCCACTTGGTCTCTCTATCACTATTTCTCTCTATCACTATTTCTCTCTCTCTCTCTCTCTCACACACACACATACACACACCCCTTCATCTTGAAGTGAAATACTCAGTGGTGGTAGATTAAAGGAGTTCAAATCCCCAAGTCCCCAGGTCCCAGCTTGGAGAATAGTTACCCAGAAGAGTCACTCGAGCTATGTCAAACTATGCCATGAACTGGAGAAAAACTTTTACTGCTTTGAGGTTTGGGAGTTTTTGTTACAGCAACTAGAGATATCTTGACTAATCTAATGTCTATGATACAAATGGAATTCCTTTGAATTCCATAATTGAGAAAGTTGAAAAATCACTCCGTAAAGCAAGGATGTGATAAGATGTACATTTTTCATTCATTGCTTGTGAGACTGTAAAATTTATACTAGTGTTCTGAGGGGGAAAATAGGCAAAATATATTAAGGTGTAAGAACTTTACATAATTCTTATGATTTGACCTAGTAATTCCACTGCTAGAATCTATTCTTGAGGAAAAATCAAAACTAGTGGCCAAGATATTTGTTCCTCAGAACATTGGTTGTGATAATAAAAACACTATATAGTATTAATGTCAACAACAAAAGGATATTTAATAAGTTTTGGCTACACATTTATTAGGAAACATTAAGCAGTCAATAATTGTACATCCAGTGAATATTTTAGTCAGCGATTTATTCAAAAAACTAATGTTTATTGAGCACTTATTATGTGCTAGGAGTTATTCTAGATGCTGGGGATATAACAATGAACAGCACACAAAAAGTTTCCTGTTCTTATGATGTGCCTGTTTTTGTTGGGTGAGACAAACAGCATGCAATCAATCAATCAATCAAAAATAAAATAATTGATATTAGTAACAAACTGGAAAAAATCTTCCCCTGAGAGTTTTTAAGTAAAAGAAAATCTAACATGCAGCAACTATACCTACACTGCACACACAGGCACACCAACACACACACACACAGAAAGTCGAGGGAGAAAAATAGTAAAATTCTAACATATGCACATGCAAGTTTTCTAATCATGAGTAACTCAAAGTCCATGAAACATATAAATTAGTTATATTGCCAATGTATGAATTTGAAATATTAAGTGTACTGCACCAGTGTGGAGGTATCAATTTACATAGAGTACAAATGTAATTGGGCAGCCAACCAGCAGCCACTTCTCAAAATGATGTTATTGTTACAAATCAAGTACCACTCTGCAAAGTGATTTAAATTATTTAAAGGAAAACACTATTTCTTTTTCAAAAATTCTCGAAAAGGAAGGGTGATGGGTTTGGATAGAAATCAGCCGTTAGTGCTTATAATGGAAATGGAAAGGGTGTAGCATGTCTAGAACAGTAATGGAGTGATGGTGCTGGTGGAAGTCGGGGACCTGATAAATGGGTTCATAGTTTCCCTACCCAGGAAGTAACACAAAGTAACTCATGAAGCTTTTTCAGCTTGGATGCCAGAGAATGCAAAAACTACTCATGAAGTGAAAAATTAAAGAAAAAAAAGTGCTCTGAAATAGACTCTTACATTTTCCATTGTAATTTACCCTATTTTTCAGGGGCAACTTATATGCTATGGTGGGAGGGGTTCATACATCAATTTTTCAAGTGCTCAGTATGTCCACTCACAAGTGTTGCGTGTCGACCGTATGCTGTACTGTCAACAGTGATTATTTCTGGGTTGGGGAATTTAGGGTTATTTTTGTTTTAGTCTTCATACATTTCTGCTTGTTTAAAAATGTTTTAAGGAGAGTATGGCTTGCTTTGAAAATTAAATAAAAACAAAAGTAAACATGCACGTACATGTATAAATCAACACAAAAGCATACTGCTGTCTCTTTGCTCATTAGGATTGTAAGTGAGAATATTTTAGCCATGACTGAGACTCCCAACTTCCATTGTAACACCACATTGCACCTGCACAGGGAGTACCATCAACAGTTTCAAGTCGTTAGCTATAACGACCAACATGCCATCACCTGGTAGGTGAGCTTAGGTAAAATCTTTAGGCTCCATGCCACGCCTCTTAAATGCACATAAATCACAAAGATGCCTGGACCCCTGCAAGGGTGACTCCCCACCTCCAACAAAATCTATTCACGTTCATTTGTTCATCATTTACTAGAGCCCCACACCTTCAAGTGAAGTCCATAGAGCAGAGAGCATTTCAGAAGCAGCATATTTCTGAAGAGATCAAAAGGAGAGCTTGTTCTTAGCTACTCTCAGTGAAAAATCTTCAGGCTCTGGCCTTATGCACACAGGCAGAAGGGTCTGCAGTCCTGGATGTATCCCACCAGAACTAGCTCTGCTGGCAACAGTGAAGAGCTCTGAATCAGAGGGTTGGAAGGAATCTAAGTAAGACATCTAGTCCATCATCCTGCCTCCAGGCAATTTTCCAGGCAGATGGGTATTTATCCTGTTCTTAAAGCTCTCCACTGATCTGAGGAAAAAAGACAAGGGTATTTATATCCATGATGTTTTCTTACCAAATGTGTAATATTTGCCACCTACACCATCTGCAGCAGTCCAGAATGTAGTAAGATTGAAAGTTAAACTCATTGATCTTGGGAAAGATAATGAAATAAAAATATTTTGCATTATGTAATGTAATTTCCCTCAAAGCTTTTGATGAAGAATTTATAAAATGGCATCGGTTGTTTAGGGCATAGAATGAAGCCTTTGCTTGACAGTTGACAATCACTGAAATTTTCAGAATGCAGATAGGAAAAACTCAATTGTTGTTCTTAGTGTGATTCTGTACAAGTTAAGACCAAGGTTATAGGCTTACTCTCTGAGCAGGTCATTTAGCTGTGTTTTGTTCCATGGCGTTTAACCATGTCCTTTGTCACAAATACTTTAAGGGAATATGAATAAATTATCAAAATTTATGTTGTATTCAGATGAGGGGATCCTTTCTCTGTCCCTCCAGTTATGAGCACCGTCATTCTTCTACATGAAATAAACCTAATTGTTTGTATAGTGTTTGGATACAGAAATGAAGTTGGGAGATCTCCTGGCCAGAGTATATAAAGAACTGCCCAAATCTCAATGCATTAATCCTCTTATCCTCATACCCCATTTCTTCAGATTTTGGAACTTGAGTTGTTTGAAATTCAGAGGGTCACTTTCTCTGATGCTCCATGCTAAGCAACCTCTAGTGATTTTATTGCCACCCCCCAGGTTTGTTCCTCTGGTATCCTTTTACTCGAACTGGCCTCAGCATAGCAATCTAAATATTCATGTATTTATCCTTGACATCTGCTGTTGGGGAATGATGCCAACT
This sequence comes from Mesoplodon densirostris, assembly GCF_025265405.1. Classification (NCBI taxonomy): domain Eukaryota; kingdom Metazoa; phylum Chordata; class Mammalia; order Artiodactyla; family Ziphiidae; genus Mesoplodon; species Mesoplodon densirostris. The sequence continues at coordinate 64,662,733 of NC_082668.1, forward strand.
CCATCCAGATGGGGTTCAGAGCTCCCAGAAACCATGGTAACCCTCAGTGGGCAGGATCATGGTCAGGCCAGCGAATGTGAGATTGATCTGTAAGAAACCCCACCCTAGGGAGAAGCCTACAGGCCAACCATAGATAACCCCCCTCCAGCATCCAGCCCTTAGTTCCAGGTGTCATATAAGTGGCTCCATCCTGAAATTTTCCCTGGGATCATTGCTAGAAGCATTGGAGGCAGGGAAGTAAGATTTTTTAGGAAGACTCTGGGTCAAAAGCTATTTTCTCCTGGGAGTAAGTCTGGTATTCAGAGCTCACCTGCAAATGACTTTAGCCCAAGTCTTATTGAAGCAACCATGATTTTAGACATGAGTCACTCAAAAGAGTGAGATTCATAGGATTTATTCTCCCTAATACAGAAACTTGGTAAAAATGGCACTTAGTCATCTTAGTATACACAAAATGATCAAAGTTACAGCAAAACTTTTCTGCACATGAGTCATCTTTTGTTTCTAGGAAGCAAACAGGGAATTAAGTAGAAGAGAATCAACTGCACTAGCAGAGCAGAAAGAGAATCATCCAGTAGTTCTAGAGAGCAGAGTTTTAGCTGTGTCCTGCCACCTCCCACTGCATTACAGCAGGCACAAAGTTACTTTTGTAAATAAGATACAGTTCTAGAACATTTCTAAGATAATCCAAGTCCACAAAGACCTGGCCATGTAGCCAACTGGGACCTCTCAATGGGGAGGATGGAGTGAGCCAGGAGTGGAGAGGTAGCAGCTGGGCATTCTGTACAGTCCACAGAGAGAGAGTAAACCCAAGACCAGTCCAAGCCTGCATGAATATCTGAAATTTCTGATCAAAATGTGAGACAGGGCAGCACATTTTCAGGGGGAAAGTCATTCTCAGCATCTAGCAGTGCCTGAGCTGTTATTCAAAGAGGTCAATGGACAAAACACTAGATATAGTCCAGCTCCAGTCCTCTGGCAGTATCTGGGGAAAGGAGAAGGACTGGCTGGGAGATAAGCTGACCTCTATTCCCAGAGGGGAACAACAAAGGGAACCAGGATCGAGGAACCAGCCCAGGTCACAGTTAATTAGAAAACAAAGCACACTTAAAGGTAGGTAAAGAGACTAAGACCTGCCCGAATCCTATAGCTGTCAGAGAACATCATCTACTGAATCTCTACCATGTGTGTACTGTGCTAGGCAATATTATCAACATACCTCATTTGTTTCTTACAAGAACTCTCAGAGGTTGCCATTGCTACCAAAACTTGCTCTACGGGCAAAGAGTTCTCTGGCTAACTAGATAGCTTGGAAGATGTTACAGGCTATCACCACTCACCTAGCCTCATCACACTCTTAAGAGAATCATCATGCACATTCAAAGCACTGAGATGTCCTGTATTAAAAAACAAAAACAAAAACATTTCATTTGCTTATTAACCCAGAATTCCCAATGAAATCCCTTCCCCAGCAAATATGCCTATGTACTCGATCTTTCAGGAACATTTACAATCTTCTTTCTGACCTCGTGTTCTGAGGAATGGACTCCGAAAAAGATGGTGGTGTTAAAAGCCATTAGTGAAATAGCTGTGTTTAAGTTTGGATTAGTAGGGGGTCTTGTGTGGCTGAATGTCTAAATTTCTGGCATAATATAGATCATAGATGGGGGATATATTGGGCTTTATAAAAAATTACAAAGTGAATAAATGAATGGGTGAAAGTAGAAACAATGTCCTGTAGTCCATCCATTTAGAACAGATTTTCCTTTGGGTGGAGGGGACAATAAATTCCTCCCCCACTATGCCCAAATAGTGGCATAGTTCTGCCAGGATGAGCTTCCCATCATGATTATGAACTCACAGAGTATTTGCTCTTGAAAGTGTCTTTTTCTGCCAGCTTCCTCCAAGCAGAGGGTATTCTTCTAACAGAGACCCGTGGATTTTCTACTACCTCTTCATCCTTAAGTCAGTCATGAGCCCTGCCTCTATGGAAGACTTTAGTCCTGGGCAGTTGGGTTGACACATTTGCTAGGGTAGGAGAGGAGGGAAGGTGGTCTCGTCAGAAATTCTGGATTAGAAAACAAATCAAACAAGCAAAAAACATTTTAATAAGAAGCTTCTCAGGACCTTTGCGTGTGCTAACATGCACTGCAGGTTGGTACCAACATGTCAAGGATGAGCGGACATACTCTGTAGCATTTTCCAAGCTGTAAACTTTCTCACAAAACTCCACACCCACAGAGCGTTTATGGGGAGAAGCTGCACTGGCTTATTTAACTTTCCTTAAAGTGCTTAGCCAGAGCCGCCTCTGAGGGTTACTCTAAAGAATGAGTGAGACAAAGGGGGTGATATTCCCTAGCAGAGTCCTATGTAGCAGAGCTTCACAAAAATGATGCCCCTTAGTAACCTGCAGTTATTGCAGGAACTTTATGATCCCCATTTTGTGAACAGGGAAACTGAGGTTCAGAGGAGTTGAGTGACTTGTCTTCAGTCAAGCAGCCAAGCCTGGGCTTCCCTTGTGGCTCAGTGGTTAAGAATCCACCTGTCAATGCAGGGGACACAGGTTCCCTCCCTGGTCTGGGAAGATCTCACATGCCGCAGAGCAACTAAGCCCGTGCGCCACAACTAGTGAGCCTGCGCTCTAGAGCCCGTGAGCCACAGCTACTGAAGCCCGCGTGCCGCAACTACAGAAGCCTGCAAGCCATGACTACTGAAGCCCACACACCTAGAGCCTGTGCTCCACAACAAGAGAAGCCACCGCAATGAGAAGCTGGTGCACCGCAAGGAAGAGCAGCCCCCACTCGCCGCAACTAGAGAAAGCCCGCGCGCAGCAATGAAGACCCAACGCAGCCAAAAATTAATTAATTAATTAATTTAAAAAAAAACAAACAGCCAAGGCTGTGCCTTCCACCTCCAAATCCCAAAAGTTTTCCCCTGGGCCCCTGTTTCTGGCCCCAGGCAGCTCTCATCCCATAACGACCTCATTCCCTACTGTGATGTCACCTCCACCCAGAAGTCAACTTTGCTTGAAGTAAACCAAGCGGAGCCTCACGTTTGTGAATTCAGTTCTCTTGAGGGCTGGTGATCAGAAAACATGTGCTATCCAATTTTTCCCACACATGCCACTTCTTAGCTGGCCTATCACTGGGGGCCCGGTGCAGTGTGGTCTGTTTGAGGCCAATAATCATATCACCATTGTAATGAGTGGCAAATCCTATGTAATTTACACATTAAAAGGAGGCTGAGATGCATGGAAAAACCCAGCCCCCATTTGTCTAATGAAATTAAAGCTCTTAGCCAAATAGTGGTGCTGAAAAGAGATGTTTGGGAAGGGCTCTCCCGGGCTCTCTCTCGCCCTGCCTCTGAAGAAGAGGGTGAGTGTTCTTTATTCATGATCCCGCCTCTACCTAAATCACTCCCACAATGGGACCTCTAAACCAAGGGGCCCTGTTTGGGAGCACGATTAACGCAGAGCTGAGGCCAGGCGGGGCTTACAAAGGCATTATGACTAGTTATTTTCAATGACAATTGAAGGGAAAAAGAAAGCAGCAAAGATGTTTTGTGACTTGGCAGGCAAAGCACTAAATCGCCCCAGCCTCTTCCCCCAAATGGCATAAAAGAAAGCTTGGAGCCATACCTGATAAAGCAATTATTTTAAGATATTTTTCATATTCAGTGGTAACTGGACATTATCATAAAATAAGTGTGAATGAGACAGCACTTGGAGCAAACGCACTGAGCTTACGCTCTGGAGTGAAAGATTGGTCCCATGACAAGGCAAGAAGAGGTGGCTGGCTCCTCCATTCGATGGCTGTCCAAATTCCCTATGGGCGCCCCATGACTTCGAAACCCTCCCTGAAGTCTGGGAACCAGCCATGTTGACATGAGATAAAACAAGACAAGACAAATATAATTGGGACTCAGTCCGAAAGTCAAGAATCTACCACCATAAAGTCAGTTAGTCTATGGGATGGTCTTGTTTGGCCTATGAATGGTAAATACATGGAAATACAGTAGATATTTGGGTCTAAGAATATGAGTGAAGGCATCAAGGCAATAATCTATGTAGAGGAACAGCCAGAGTATATAAGAAAACAACTAATATCCTTCATCCTTTGCTTAACAACTTCTCAAACACAAATATGTGCGAAAAAAGAATGAAGTGCCCACACACACATGTTCACACCCACAACACTGAACCAGGAAAAAAAAAAAAAAAAAAAAAGAGTGTGCTGAGAAGCATCATTCTCCATTTTCTTTACCCTGCATAAAACTTTCACAATCTGGAAACTATCTGTTTCCAATCTCATCTCATGTACTACTCTCCCTCACTCACTATTTTCTAGCCAAATCTTCCTTTCTCTTCCTCAATCACATCAAATACACTTCTGTTTCAAGACATTCTCTGCCTGTGATATTCCTCCCCAAGATCCTCATACAGCTAGCTCTTTCTCAGCCAAGGAGATTGTTGTGGGTTCTAAGCATATCAGATCAAATATATTAAAATATACTCACATTAAATGGAATTTATAGAAAATGAGAACAGTTGAGTTATAGTTGATTAGTTACAATAGACATTTTGTATGCATTTAAACAAGTAATGTTGGTTTCAGTTTTGCAGTACTCTTTTCATAAATTAATGCCAATAACATTCTTCAGGTCTAAAATACTTTCATGAGCCCTTGAAAAACTCCTAACCATAGGCATGATGCCTACAGTAACTAATAAGAAGAAACAGTTCTGCTCTCACCTTTCAGGTTAAAGCCAAATATAATCACATACTCAGTGATGATACTTGTTTTCTAACTACGCTTTCTGAAATAGCCACCCACTCCAGGTTCAGTGTCTCTCTACCATGCATTGTATTTTTTATCATCTGAAGCTATCCTGTGTTTAGTGTTTACCATCTGCTCCCTACTCCTTGAATATAAACTTAAGGACATCAGAGATACAAATGATTGTTCTCCATTGCATTGTTCAGTGCCTAGAATAGTGCCTGGCACATAGTAGGTATTCAAGAAACGTCTATTGAATGAATGAATGACTGTATGACTGAATGAATTCACATATCCTCAGTTAATTCTATAATAATACTGATTTAATATAATTCTGCTTTAAATTTGCATTTGTATAGGGCTTATAACTAAACTGTGGAGATTTCAACAGTACAATTCAAGATGCCACTTTCAAAAGTATCTGGTGTTATAGGGCGGGAGGTGGGGCAGTGGCTCAGTTTTGAGTTTTGAATACAAACAAAAGAAATTCTTCCATCAAGAGAGCTTTAAAATCCCATTTTGTACCTGGATGGAATTTTAGTTTTCATGGAGAGGAGAAAGCCAACAAAGAGAACATGACCCAGCTCTCAGGGTAGGTAGGCAGAAAACACAGACAGAACTTAAATATGCAGAGACTATTAGAAGGAAGCAAAACTTCCCATTAAAATAGATGTTTAAAATCTTGGCAAATAAAGTCTGTAGTTTCAGTAAGTGCACGAACAAAATCTAAGCTTAGCAACAAAAGCTTTTAAGTAAATATTGGACATCTTGGTGCAGACTATGAGGTAGAGAATATGGAACTCACTCATGAAGCCCCGGATCAGAACAGCATATAACAGTATCATCAGGCCCTGAGGAAGAAAAATGGAAGACAGATATCATTGCCCACAGTGATGGTAATTTACATATAACTCCCATTAGAGAGAGTGAGTTTTCATCATCTTCAACAAACCACTTTGGTTTTTTTTTGTTTTTTTTTTTTTTGTTTTTTTTTTTTTGCGGTATGCGGGCCTCTCACTGTTGTGGCCTCCCCCGTTGCGGAGCACAGGCTCCGGACGCGCAGGCTCAGCGGCCATGGCTCACGGGCCCAGCCGCTCCGCGGCATATGGGATCCTCCCAGACCGGGGCACGAACCCGTATCCCCTGCATCGGCAGGCGGACTCTCAACCACTTGCGCCACCAGGGAGGCCCAACCACTTTGTTTTTATAAAATCTTTAGTTAAACAACATTTCCTGGTGCTGTGACAGTCTTATACCGGGGCCAAATGGATCTTATGAAATTATTTGATTTATAATTTTGGAATCTAAGAGTAGACAAAGCCAACCAGTGCATAATTCTTACTGAAATAATTTGTGTGTTGTGTGCTAACGACCTTATTTGATTTTCTCAGTAACTTCATTATGTAGGTAAGAAATATATTGTCCCTATGTTGTGGTGAAGAAACAGATGCTCAGAGAGGTTAAATGCCTGTGTTGGTTAGGATAGGTTAGGTTATGCTACAGTAGCAAACAATTACAAAAGAACCAAACACAATTTGTGTGTCCATCACACAAAGTCACCCACAAGTTGGGTACCTCTCCATAGCAGCTTTTCTCTTTGCAAAGGCTCTACTTAGTTTCCAGGTAGCTTCCATTTTGTAGCTGTACCACCTCAACATGAGGTCGTCTTATAGATTGGGAAGGAGAGAACTGGAGAATTACATAGGAGTGTTTCATTGACTTCACCCAGAAGTAACACACACAATTTCTACATATAATTAATTGACCTGAACTAGTCATACAATCCTATTTCAATGCAAAGTTGCTGGGACGTATAGCTTTTCATGGTCCCAAGAAAGAGGAATTTGAAATGGAATTTGTCTCTGTCATAATGCCTAAGATCAAACAGTGAATAAAGTGAAAGCGTTAAGATTTAGCCCAGATCTGATACCAAGCCCAGTACCTGTTCCATGACTCTACCTAAACTAGAAGGTAAGGATTATGTTTTTTTCTGTTTGTATTTCCAAGACCCAGCATATATCTGACATATGCAGATGCTCAAAATAGTCCTTATAATAGAAGGAAGGAAGGAAGAAAGAAAGAAAGGGAAGGAAGGAAGGAAGAAGGGGAGGAGGGAGAGGAGGAGGGAGGGAGTACAGAAGATCTTTATTGCTTCTTAACTTCATAACTGATTGATTCTTTGTTGAATAGTAAAGGACAGATGTGATATAGCCATTAATTCCTATCCTTACAATGTCTTTTGGCAGCATTAAAATGAAAAAGTTAAAGTGCAGCGACCAGTAAAGCCATTTTCAAGATTTTTGCCCCACGTACCTTGCAAATATCCTCATCTATGAAAGAAAGCGTGGAGAGGGGGACATTAAAAAAGAAAGAAAAGATTAAGAAAAGAAAAAAAATGACATGACTCATGAGGAGGACATAGAGGCAAAAAGGAACCTATTTGAAATGTAAATTGATGTGTATAATATGCCTTGAGTTCTTTGGCAGAGAGGTGACATGTAAAGTAAATGCTCCAGCAAAATTATTTAATAATAAGAGTACTGTATTTCTTCCTCGCTGTATAATTTACAGTACAATCAAAAGACTATGCTTTTACACAGCCCTTACAGGAAAAGCAAGACATGGGCAAGCAGAAATAAATTAACTATCTGCAATTGATTGTCATGGATAGCACCAGCTTATTGAGCTAATACTTTATTAGTGTGCTATAGCTTGGATGATGATGGTCTTTTTTATTGTTTTTGTGGTAACACTTTATTTTAAGTATCTTATCATTATGAATTCATTTAGTATTGATTGCAATAGCACTGATCATAAAGAATTAATTTGACATTACCATGAATGTCATATGCACTTATTTAAGAGTTTGGATGTAATTCAAAGTTAATTAATATGGTAAAGTACTATTGCTACTATTGCTTTTGCAATTTTGCAGTCTTCTTTTAATGTATATAAGGTTTTTTTTTTTCATCATGTAGAACCTAGCAGAAAATCTACCTAAGGTATTCTTCTTCAGAAGGCAATTTTATTTAGTGATAAATGGGAAATCTGCCTTAAAAAAAAATTCTGTGTGTCTTAAAGCATTTGAGATTCCAGCCCCAGAATCCAGGGTTATCAAAAGACTGAAGCCGTTGAGTCCTAGAAAAATAATCACGTCAGCTTGGTGTTCCTACTTGCTTGGCAAGGCTGGGGTGAGCAGTGTAATTGAGAGTTTACCTCTCCTCAGTTTCTTCTGTCTCTCACCAAGGATGATTTGTCCCTGTCAGAGTGAAGGGCCCCCAGCAAAGGAACTCCATTTACTTATAATGATACTGAATTACCAGAAGGTACAATTCATGACACACCTCCAGCAAGTAGAAATTGTTGAACGTAGGTATTAGTGGGAATCCAGGGAGGTTCAGGGTCTAAATTAAATGTCACGTGTGTGGAATGCCCATCTGTGACCTTCAGTTAAAATCCACTCCACTGTCTTCTTCTGCTGCTGTTCTTAACACAGGTTATGGTGGCATGTGTAGACCTATTGGGGTATCATGTGCCGGTGACTGACCTTACACATATCTGGACTAGAGTGGCATTCAAGGACTTCTACTAAAAGATGCAAAAGACTTAAAATAATCTCCTTTCTCCACCCCCTCAATGTTGAGTAAATCTTTGAGGTTTCTCAGCATTCCTATTAAAATGTAAATATCATTTAGATCCAATAGAATAATCCATTTGTCCATCGGGGATTCCTCATTAGGTAATCCAACATATAGAATCACTCCAACTAAATGAAATATTGGAGTTTTAATGGAGACGTGGGCTCTGAGAAACAATCTGGAGCAAGGAGGCTGCCCAGCAAGGCAGACCCACATGGAATGACCCACTACGATAGGTCCTAGCACCCCAAGGACCATAGAAGTTACTAAGAGGCCGAGGGACACATATAACTGAAATAGAATCTTGAAGAGAAATTTTAGCTAAGGATGGTACAAGATCAATCAAAGAAGCAGGCCAGAGACCAGCTCGGGTGGCTTAGCCCACTTTTGGATGGAGATACCAACCAAAAGTGAAATTAAAGTAGAAGGTTGGCAGCAAAAATTGATCTGGAGCAGGGTATAGGCCTATGTCCCTAATGAGTTAGTTAGCAGCTAGGCAGGCAGGAAGGGCCCTGGTCAGAGCCCAGAGGCAAGGCAGCAGAGACGGGCAAAGCAGGACCATCTGAAACTCTCAATGGAGTTGCTTGTGGTATCCCTCAAACAAGGAAACCTGTAACGAAGTGAGCTGAGGATGCCAGATATAAAGTGACTGGTCTTAGAGTGATCAGGGATTTCTGAGATATTACTACAGTTTTTTTTCTTAGGATTCCTAAATCCGCTTTATGAAAAGCACCTTTAGAGCTATGAAAAATTAGTTTCCTCTTGTCAAATATACAGCACCTGTAGCTTTCAAAGGGACCCTTCGAGGAAACCCAGACTGAGAGGCAAAGCCAGTTTCAGACAGTCCTCCCAGCTGCCATCTCGCACTGTGCAAGCTCGCCCTTCTTCTAACTTCCACTGTGCTTTCTCTTAGGAAAATCATAATAGAAAGAAGCTACACCTTTTACTGACCAAATCCTTTCTTACAACCTTGCAGAAATGTAATTGTCATCCTGGTCTTAGGTAGTAAATATCCAAAGTTTTTTAGTTAGTACTAAAGATGGTTCTACTCCCTTCGTCCGATACCAAAAAGTATACAAAAATCTCTCTTATCGCTCTAATTACTTATATTTTCTTTGTGTCCGTTAATAACACATTGCAGTCAAATAACACAGCTCCAGAATGGAAAATTCTGAAGTCCAGAATTCGCCTGTCGCACTAGATTAGTGAGAGGTTTCAGAAAAAGGGAAGGCTGAAGCGACCTGTAGTAAATTGGTTCTTAATACCTTAAATTAGCATGTTCTTTGATTATAGGTGTTTTAGGGTGTCTTCAGTGGCAGTGAAGCTCCCCAGGCACATAAACACAAAGTTCAGGGCTTCTGTGGTAGTGCAGTGGTTAAGAAGCTGCCTGCCAGTGCAGGGGACATGGGTTCAAGTCGTGGTCCGGGAAGATCCCACATGCCGCGGAGCAACTAAGCCGGTGCGCCACAACTACTGAGCCTGTGCTTTAGAGTCCACGAGCCACAACTACTGAGCCCATGTGCTACAACTACGGAATCCCGCACACCTAGAGCCCTTGCTCTGCAACAAGAGAAGCCACCGCATTGAGAAGCCCACGCACCGCAAGGAAGAGTAGCCCCTGCTCGCAACTAGAGAAAGCCTGTGCCCAGCAACGAAGATCCAATGCAGCCAAAAAAAACCCCCCACAAAGTTCAGCACCTCAAAGAGCCTGTGCCGCGTATGCATTCACCCTTAAAAATTAGCAGAGGATGCCAGGGAGGTAAGAGGGTGTTCTTTATTTGTGCTATGGGAAGCAATAATGGAGATTTACAGTTCTTCAATAGAGCATAGGATTTTCCAGAATGCTGACTAATGGAACCACTCAGAGGTTTATTGATGTAGTATTGTATTGAAAACACAGGTTTATTAATAAAAAGCTTTGTGAGCATCTAAGAGGCAAAAGGAGGTAGCAAATGACACGACGGCACGAAAAACAGAAAGACCGAGTAAAAAAAGCATCTGGCTTGAGAAATGTGACCAGGAGATTAACTGCACGGATCAATTTAGAAACTTAAGCATTCAGGGAAAACGTTCCAGTGGAATCCATGCGAACGGGAGCCTTTTCCTTCTGTTTGCAGGTTTTAATAGCCACAAATGTCTCCTAGTATTTCCCTCCCTTAGGAAGACAATATCAGAGTGCTGGCATCAATTTCTTAAAATCATACTGGCAAAAGATAAACAAAGCTCAAGATATAGAAATATATTTTACACTGAAAAAAAAGGAGAAAAAAAACACACTGAAACCAAATCCGCATATTTCCTGGCTCACAGTAGCAGGCTGACTAGTTACCCAAGATGAGCTTACTGCAAAATCACTCTGTTCTCACCACAGGCACAATTTACCAACTGGGTGCAGCAGACACCGGGTTGGCTCCTGAACTTCTCTCCTCCAATTAAGCTGCACAACCTGTTACCATTTTGCCAATGGACTCTATTTACTTAGGTTCTGCATAACTTGCCAAGTGTTCACTCTGTGGAATTCCCAGAAAAGAGAAAGGAACAATTGGGGGAAATTTTTGTTAACATCCTTTCTTTTAACTTTCTATAGCAGAGTGGATTGCATCAACGTGGAGCAGATGTGCTGAGACCAAATGCTCTCTTCCTCATGATTACAGTTGGTTATACCTGTGGATAGGCAAGCTAATTCCATGGCAAATGTGCAAGAGAGGGTAGTACTAACGTACAATATGTGGTCCTGGAGGCTCTGTTCCCGTGTAATAGGGTGCTTTGCTTCACAAGACCTGGCACGTTGAGAAGAAAACTGAAGCAAAACAGCAGTTGGACTCGTGGGCTCTCTGCACGGCTTAGAGAGTACCCTAGTTCCCAGCAATGTTGACATAAATATCCCAGAATTTCTTATTTGGAGTTGGAAAGTAATGATTCTTCCTACTTGATATGCTCAGCGACTCTGCACCCTATTGTTTTCCACCATTTGAAAATGCCCGAAGATGTCATTATAACTACATGTATCAATATTAAACCTTTACAAAGAGTTGACTAAATGAGCTGTTATTATTTTTGCTTCTGAAAATAGTGTATCTTTTTACATCATTTATCAGTAACTAGGTGTAGTCGATTGCACTCTGGTATTGATCCCAATATCTATACTCGTCACAGACTACCTTTCCTCAAGGTCATCGTAAGGTTGGGTTATGATCAATATGAATTGACTGTCTGCAAATAAATTTATGTGGCTGACATAATTGCAAGTCATACCTTTTTCAAATTAAGGTGGACCATTTTATGAAGCATGTGTTTGAAACATTAATGGTAACACCATCCGACTCTGCATAATGAACCAGTCTTGCCATAAGTTACAAGTGATCTTTGTATAACTGAAAGCTGTGTAAGTGGTCCGAGAACCATTTCTAAATAACACCTGCAGAGTTTCAAGCCTTGGGTTTAGTGTGGATGCTAATTATGTTTTCTAAGCAATGGTATTTCCTATGCAGCCCCTATGTGCATTTTGATTTCCCATTTTCAAGTCTCATTTCTATCAATGCTATTTCAAAGTTCAGTGGGATATTTAGTCATCCTCATCAGAGGACCACGCTTGATATTGATAAGATCAAATTTCCTAAGTAGAAACAGCATTACCAAAATGCAGAGTGGATTCCAATGCCATCTCCCTACCATGGGCCCCTCATACTTCGGGGAGATGCACTTGTGATCAGCATGCTAGCCACTGGATGTCACTGATGCTTACATAAATGGAGCTTAAGGGGTATTTATCTGACTGTAAAAATCATGACTTCAGTAGAAAGCAGTTTAGCTAGAAACATTTCACTCAGGCAATTTCTAATTTCAGAAAAATAGGCTCATAAAGCTCACAAAGGCGATACCCAACTTCAAGCGTGATTAGTTTCAGTTGTTTGTTTCAGCTTTAACTGGGATATGAATAAACAGCAAGTTTTGGGGGTGCATTCCATTTTTGACAGCAGCTGCCATTCTGCTTTTATTTAAAGGAACATTACCCAGTAGGGTTTGTGACATCCTAAAATACTTATTAGCAGGTCCAAATCATAAAATAATGACTTAGGAAGTCTCTTTAATTTTACAATAATTGGGTTTGTTTGTTTAACACAATGTCTTACATTTAACTGTTTTCATGAGGACATATTCTTATTTTAAAAATTAAAGTTTTTGTGAAGCACTTAAAATGGACTTCTTTTGGTATAAATGATTTGGATTCAGATTTTAAACAGGAAGTAGGACTTTGTAGAGCATAATTAATGATGACAAGGGTCAGAAATACATCATTGAATGTATTGTAAATACATCATTGGATGAATGTAAAATGGCTTCCACCATAAAATTTATTCTCAAATCAGATTATGGCAGAGGAATGTAATTTTTCTTGACTATTTCGTGACTTCTCTTTCTAGGACATATCAGGGAAACCAATCAGATCTATCAGTAGACTGTCTGCAGTGTAAATATGAAAAGATGCCATAGATTGGAAAGTTCTAACAAAATGAGGATTTATCTTTTGTCTTGAATATAGACACAAAGCAAATGTAGTATGTGAGTGGCCTGGAGAAAAGGCACGATATAAGAGCAAAGAATTATGACAGATGACATCACAACATACATGCTGCCATTCCAGAGCTTGAGCCATTTGAGAAGCTATTTTGAATTAATAACGCATGCCTTTGTGATTACATTTGCTTAGCAGAAACATTTTAAGAAATAACAGCCTGCAAGAGGAAGCTGAAACAATAGTTCTCTATCTTTATATAATTGCCATTTTTCTTTAGAAGAGAAAAGGTTCAAAATTTATAGTAACTAAAGTCTAAGTTCTTATTTTTAAGTGACTATATATTTGCATATGCAGCAAAATAAACTTAATGTCCCCTTCCCTCCAACATAATATCATAGTACTGGAAATATAAATTCATGGGGACTGGATCACAGATGGGTAGCTCACATTGCTAGAGCTGAAGTGGGGATGGGGAAAGGCAAAGTAACTAAAATTCAACCAACTTTTTTGTACAAGCAATGGAGTGAAGGCTAAAGTGGCAATACATTGTACAATCTCACCCCATCAGCATTCCCACTCCCCACCAAAAACTCTTGAAAAATACATGCAAATATATTTACGTGCAGTTGGGCAATATTACTAAGTTGATTAACAGCAAAACTCTCTATCTATTGGATCCCAAGCAAATATGTCACAAATTGCTCATAGTTCAGGTAGCCGGTAACACCTGCAATCACATCTTTAGGCAATTTGGTGCTTGGCAAAAGGCAGGAAGATAACACTGCAAGGAGGTCCCTCACTCTCTCTTAAACTATGTTTCCACCTTAAATAAATTAAAGCATGCAGCAGCAGTAGGTAAGGTGGTCAATGCAATTAAATTCAAAACCTGAATGTATTGAACTTTCTGCAATTATACATGGGTCATGTCTGGACAATATGTTGGCCATCTGGTAGCATCTGTGCTGTTCCCTCTAATAGAGTTCCTGCTGTGGCTCGAGGCCATGGCAGGCAGTGCTAAGCAGGTCACATGTTGTGTCTTTCAGCCATATTTAGGTCACAATTTGGGATGGGAGGAGGCAGGAATTATCTTTTTGCACAAAGGCAATAAAAGTGAGTAATCCCTTGTAGGTATCTTGTGTTTTGTTTAATAAATAGGGGTCAATTTTCAGTTTTGTTCCATGCTTCATCCTAAGTTGTACCAAAAATAAGACAAAATATTATATGCTGACGGCTAAACATTTGTAAGTTTCCTTTTCTCTCTCTCACACACACAGACACACACAAAATGAGTCTTTTTAAGCGATGGTATATCTGTTTTTTGTTTTGTTTGGGGTTTTCTTGACTAAAAGGAGAGATGGAAGGGGGAATTCAAAATCTGCTAATCAGTGTCAGATAATGGATAGAATGCAGAATACTCTAGAATGCTGATTATATTCTAGAAAAGGTTTTGGGGGGAGAGAAGTGATAAAAATATGTATATGCCTATCTTTCAAATAGCAGGAGTTGTAAATTATGAACATTTATATTTAACTTTCCTCTAGACAGCTATTGAAAGCTTACATTCTATTAGTTGACTCACAAAATGTTAAAATTGACACAGGCACTGTTTCAAGGTGTACAAAAATCTCAGCAACCAAGAGAAACAGGATGCTTTTTTCCAAAGTAAAATCATCCTAGATATGAGACTATGAAATAACAAATCTTATTAAATGTGATATTTAATATTAGTATAAAGTTTCCACCTGACATGTTTACTGATTGCCCCCCAAAAACAACTACAACATGCACATTTTAAAAGTGTGAACCTTACATGTATTATCCAAGTTCACTTGATATAGATTTTAAAATGCAATATGGACAAGAGTCAAGTCCAGCATAAGCAATTCCAGTTTGACATCAATTAGTGAGTAGCTTTTACTCTTATAGACATATTTATAATGGAGAGGAGTGCATTTAGACTTTAAGGTCCTGCCAACTAATCAATTTGATGAACTAATTGATAATAAATGTTAATTGACAACTAACAGCAGTCAATTAATTGCATTTCAAATGCAGCTCCAGGAAGCTGAGTTGAACATTATTCTACCTCAAGCTACTCAAATAATAGCTCAGCAATGACTTTGCAACAGGCTATAAAGGTCAAAATGGGCTAGGCTTTTCCTTATTAGGAGATTGAGGATCCCACGGCATAGGTTTACAAAAACAGCAGCAGCTCGTGCCCAAATCTCCCCTCTCAACCCTGGTGCTGAGTCTTTTTCTCTGAGACAGTTTGTTGGCTTCATAAAAGTCTCCTGTGGCATTCCCTTTGGGTTGCAATGTGGAAAGCCAGTATGCAACTCCAAAGAAGTAGTTGATTCTTCCAGTTATATAATCTGTCTCTGTGACAGAGCCACTTAACTAAACGTTAAACTTAGATATGAGGATGGTTCTGTTTAGTTATGTGTCTTTGTAGCAGGGAAAGACGTGCCCCCATTTTCTGGGGTCCTACAATTAAAGACAGAGAACAAGTGAGTTGGCCAATTAGTGAATCTGGTACAATTCAGTCCTTAAAAAAATGTCTGTAAAATTGAAACGTTCTTCATTTTAGTCAATTGATACATACTAAAAAGCCCACAGGGTAAACTGAAAGCTATGCCTGTGTTCTCAAAATGAAACTTACTTGTGTGTGTAATAAAGGTCTCACTGGCCTTTTGCACGCCAGGGTTTTTGTACTTCTCTTTACCTAGAATGTTCTTTCCAGTATGGTCTGGTGGATGACGTTTTTACTATATTCAGACCTCTGCCCACATGTCACCTCCTCGGACAGGTTCACCCTGGCCATTCTATCCCAAACCTACACACACTCCTTTCTTCATTTTCTGTTCTCTTATTTGCTGTATTTTTCTTCACAGCTCCTATCTCTTCCTGGCATTACATATTCTCTTATTTATTTATCACTAATCTCCTTCACTTAAATGTAAACTCCACGAGGGTGGGACTTGGAACTACTCATTGTGTATCCCTGGTGCCAAAATGGTGCTCAAGTGGGTCCTCAGTTATGTTTATTGAATGAGGGAAGCCATTCTGGAAATCATCCCTCTTAGTGAACTTCTGTGATTGCATCACCTCTGGCTCAAGGCAAACGTTTAAGAAGGCCAATATGGTGGAATGGAAAGGAAACTGGACTGGGGGAGGAGAGAATCAACTCCATCCTCGGCTGCACAAGCCATGTCACTCTGAGAAAAAAACCCCATCTTATTGGAACTCAGTTTCCTCATTACAAAATGAAGGGCTTTGACAAGATGACTTTTAAAACTTCCTTCTCACTCTAAGATTTCTCTGATTTTGTTATTTAACTTGTCCTGTTGGAAAGAAAACAATTCTCCATTGTTCTTTTCTGGCTATGTTCTCTTTTGGAAAAAAAAATAATACAATAGAATCATGTGTGTTTCATAAAAACTGTTACCTCAGAAGGCTTTATGGAGTTAGAAAATGTCACTATAAAGTTAAATAAATGGCAGCCAAGGGAGAAATGAGCAGGGAAGACAGGGAGAGGCTAGAGATTTTTAAATGAAATTTCAAGTGAGACATGAGACTTGAAGAGAGAGCTGGAGCAAATAAGGCCCTCTGACAGGGAAGAGGAAAACTGGGGGTCAAAGGACTGATGGGGGAGAAATAGAAAGGTAAGATGATGGACCAAAATTGGGGAACTTTTTAAAAATTTTGGACTTCAAGCAATACAATGTAATAGAGTGGTTTGATTTTTTAAAAAGGGAAACAACCCTAAGTCTGAGAGATGGCGAAACAATCCCCTGAGGACATGTGGAGGTGAGCTACGGTGGTGATGTGAGTGTGTGAGTGATAACCCCACACTTCCAGACAACTGTGAGATCCTCAGGCGCATCCAAGAATAAATAAATGTAGCTGGAATCAAAGCTTCTGGCTACGATGACATGGATTTGTATGTCCTGGTTGCTCTTTCTTGGATCAGATCCAAGTCAAACCTCTAAACCCTTAATTTAATGCTGACCAGAAAAACTCACATTTTCCCCAAAAAAAGGCTAATCAAAATGCTCAAACTTCCCTTGCTTAGAAGGCAGTTGGTTGAATTCTTTCCTAGGTTTTTGTTTGTTTGTTTGTTTGTTTTTTATCAGTTATCCTCTACCTGCTTTGGTCTGTTGGTTTTTTTTAAGAAAAAAATTATGAGAGAATCTGGTATAGTGACCTAAAGTCACTCTTTCATCTTCCTTTTGAATGTTGAAATGATACGCAGATACCCTGGGGTAAGGTGGGAAATACTATGCCACACGGGATAGAGTCATAAACTCTTATGGAATGTCATTGTCACGGGAGAATTCAGATATTATTTCAATAAATTCCTTTGAGCAACATAATCTATGAGTTTATTAAAAGACCCTCAGGTTTATCTGGTGGACTATAAATAATCTATATGCTCTTTCAAACAAAAAATTCAAATGGCAGAGCAAAGGCATTAAGCTTTCCCCTCAAGTTACATTAGGAGTGGATCTGTTTGCTGCCAATGCATCCTCCTGATACGTTACAGAGGCTGGATCAGTTCCTAACGTAGCTCGGTGAGAACAACAACTGCATCTGGATTTCCCACAGCCTCTGAACGAGTGGCGGGTGAACCAGGGTTCAGAGGCACACAAATAAGCTGAGGCTATTTCTTTCTGCCTTGTCAAAGGGAGCAAGTGAATTTTATTTGCTTTGTGTCCCTCCACAGAATGCTTCCCTACTCTCTCAAATTCCCCTTGCTACTCAACATCTTGGGTTTTCTTCCAGCTGATACTACAGCTCCACACCCCTGTACCCTCTCCGTTGCCACCTCCTTCTTTTTCTCATTCTCTGTGTCCTCCCTCTCTGTTTCCTCAGTTGCCCAGACCTTTAAATTCTAGCAATGGAATAATGACAAGTAGAACCTGCTAATCTCCTTTTCCACTAAAATGCAATCTTTTTAATCCTCTTGGGGCATATTTTATGTATTCCAAGACACATAACATGCTTCCCCAAAATCTGAGATCTCGTTCCAAAACCAGTCCAGATTCAGATAAGATGTTACCTCGAAAATGTTCTCTGAGGGGATATGTTTTTTGAAAACAGGAATCTGACTTCTTTGTCTTTGCAATTCACACCTAGCTAAGACCATGTTTTACATTAACACAGAGTGAAGCAAATAAATGAATAAACTGGGTGTTTCGGTGTAATTTGAGTGTAACGACAATATGAAAACATTAATTTGGAGGTAGCATCAGAATATAAATCAATTAATAAAAACTAAAAAAAATGCATTCAGAAGTAAATTGTAAACAATAAAGAAAATACTTGGGGCTAGAAGGCAAGAAGTCTTTGGGGGCGAGGGATGACATATGACAAAAACTGACCCAAATCAGCTCTGTTAAAATAATGGATAATATAGCAGAGAAGGCAATAGTCAAAGCAGATATTCAGAGTATTAAATAAAAGGACAAGGAGAATTCAAACAGAGGGCATTATAAAAATATTAACTTTGAAAATAATTTAATTGCAAAACAAAAGAAAGATTTAGACCCACTTTTTCCCAAAGTAGTTTGTCATTTTCTAATTAGGACCCTGTGCTGTTGATGTTAATATACCCTAATTTGTTAGTAGTCAGTGGGTCTGAATTTTAAATAACTCTTCCCAAAACATTGTAAATCAACTGTACTTCAATTTAAAAAATTAAATAAAATAATTTTTATTTCTCAAAAGTTAAAATAACTCTTCCCAATAGCATTAGAATAGAATTCTTGGGGCAGAATAGAATATTCTAAAGAAGAAAGCTAACTAAAAGTCTTCTTCTGAAAAATCAAAGGATTAAATGTTGGTGAATATAAATTCACTGGAATTGATAGATACCAGTATCAACATGTGTTAAGCTCCGTTGTCTTCTGGCTTTGCTATTATTACTTATCCCAAATACAGTTTATAGAAGTTCTTGTTCCCATTGTCAACCTATTATTTTCCCACATTGCTTGATTTAATTAAATACAATGCTCTATCTTTCATCAATATTTCTTATAAACGTACTTAGTATCAGCAGACCAATACTTGTTGGAGAAAATCTCAAATATCGATCTATTTTTAAGGAATTAACTTATTGGACCAATTTTTAGATGAGATTGATCTGGACCTACCAAATGATGAGAAAAGAGGGCACTCCAAAATAATCCTTTAAAAAGTATTTGCATAGTCTCAAAATATTACTGACTACAATGGAAAAAATAGTAAGTTTGCAATGGAGAAAAGCATCCATCAAATCCCCATTGAGGAACATTCTGCAAAATACCTGACCAACACTACTTAAAACTGTCAAGGTCATCAAAAACAAGGAAAGATCTGAGAAACTGTAAGAGCCAAGAGAAAAATCTGAAAAACTATAACAGCCAAGAGGAGTCTAAGAAGACATGACAACTAAAAATAATGTGCTATCCTGGATGGGTTCCAGAGAAATAGGACATTAGGAAAAAACTGAGGAAATTGAATAAACTATGGACAGTAATTAACAATAATGTATCAATATTGTTTCATTAACTAAAATAAATATGCCATATTAGTGTAAGATGTTAATAACAGGGAAACCTGGGTGTGACGTATATAGGACATTTCTGTGTTATCTTTGCAGTTTTTATGTAATCTAAAACTATTCTTTGAAAAAGTTTACTTTAAAAATTCAATGTAGGACTTCCCTGGTGGTTCAGTGGTTAAGACTCCCCACTTTCAGTGCAGGGGACACAGGCTCGATCCCTGGTCAGGGGACTAGGTTACCACATGCCGTGCGGCCAATAAATAAATAAATAAATAAATAAATTCAACATAAATAAAATATTTTAAATAATCAATTTTTATAGAACTATTTTAAAACTACATAAGATTTATCTGCTTTCTTAAACAGCAGTTGCAAGCATGATTTGATCTTTTCTTTAAAATTGGAGTACACTATGTACATCAGTTTGTAGCCCTTGTGATAATACAATTATTATTTCTTCCTCTCTGACAGTCTGAAACCAGTGTGCATTTCTACTTCATGTGCCTACTTTTAGCAAAGTCTCCCTGTTAATATATCTAAAGCATTTAGAATGTGTCCCTGGAACATAGAAAGTTTACAGTAACATTAATAGTGCATGAAGATAACTGTCACTCACTCTAAGCAGATCATAAGCTTTGGATTTTTCTAGTAACAAATAATCAATGAGTTGTAACCCATTCCTATTTGTTCACCTGGGTATTGTTGTGACCAACCAAATATGGATACTATTAAGTGGTCCGTCAGTGTAAAGAATGAAGTCTTTGCAAATGGAAGAGTGAAATGAGATGATTCAGCAGGGAATTACACCTCTGTTTTAGGTCCCATTGGCTCCATCAAACAAGCCTGGGGGCTCATACATATCTCTCCCCCGCACCGCCACATACACACACCTTCTCTCTCTCTAAACTCTTGACTTGCCCCCAACTCCCAGATCAAAAATAGACCAAAGATACCACAGAAAAAGGACACCAAGATGCAAAGTACCCAAGTGAGCTGGCAGATTGTTTGGGAAGGTGACTTCCTAAAGCATCCTTCTAGCTTTCAAATGCTTCGTGACCAAAAACCCTTGAGTGGACAGCATGGAGGAAACCGTGGGTGACTTGTACTGGTCACTCTCAGGCAATGTTGTATTGGAAAAATCCTTGCCAGGTACTTGAAGCAACTTCTGCCTGACTCGACTCCTGCCAATCAAAAATGAGGCCGGCATCCCCTTTTGGCAAGTGGCCAGAGGAGGGTGCTCTGTTGTTAGGCGAAGACCCTCCAGGAAGAGAGGGAAACCGACAAACAGAGATCTTCTTTACTTTCCATCTTCCTTCAAACCTGCAAGTGGAGCCCTTGTGGTGTTTCTCCTTTTTTGTCTCATCCTGTCACTCTCTAGTCTTTGAACAATAGAGGCAACAATGGTCTTGTCTAAATGATTTCACAGGCTATTATTCAGACACTCAACTTTTAACATTTCAATTTTGTCATTCTGTTTCCACACAAAAGGTGCACTTCTACAGTATAATGTTCTCAGAATTATGTCAATGAGCAGTAATGGCTTTTAACATTAAGTTGATCATTAACAACTACATTATCTGAGGCATAATCAGTACTTCAGCCTTTTGTGTGATTATGACACTACAGAATTTGAACCTAATAGGAGGATGCACTCATAACAACATAGAAAAATATTTACACGGTAATAAAAGGTTAGTGAAAAGCAAACGGTCTGAAACAGTATAATGAATAAAAATACGAGCATAGTTTATTTACAAAAGGTGAGTTTGTAAAGGAGAAAAATAGGTAAGCAATATCACAAGAGTAACATTTCTTTGTTCATAAAGCTTTTTAATTCTGTATCTAAACATTCTGTATAGGGGTCATTTCAGTGGAGTTTTATAAGGAGGGCATAATCCAATAAGTATGTATTTTTAAAACAGTTGAATAAAGTAGAAAGAGGATTCTATGCTTTAAGTATTACTGTATTTCCACAAATTTTCAAGCTATTTGGCAAAGAAGGTTGATTGATCATCTTGGGTATTGGGGTTTTTTATTATTATTATTATTATTATTTTGCGGTACGCGGGCCTCTCACTGTTGTGGCCTCTCCCGTTGCGGAGCACAGGCTCCAGACGCGCAGGCTCAGCGGCCATGGCTCACGGGCCCAGCCGCTCCGCGGCATGTGGGATCTTCCTGGACCGGGGCACGAACCCGCGTCCCTTCGCATCGGCAGGCAGACTCTCAACCACTGCGCCACCAGGGAAGCCCCTTGGGTATTGTTTTTAAAGTTGTTTTACTCGTCCCCCTCCCATGCTTTGCGTGAGAAAGCATTCAGGTAAGAATTATATATATTTAACTACAATTCAGTGTTTGCAACCATGCCGCATTCAAGACACAGGAGAATAATCATAGTAGAGACACTAAGTTCTGAAGTCTGGAGAGAAGCCCAAGTCTAAATGGACCATGTCTTACATATGATTTTGGATTTTGATTAGAACCTATTAATTTTAATAGATTCATCATCAAAGAATCAAGCCAATGTCCATATAATCATAAAGAGTAACATACTTGCTATTACTATCCTTTGATTGAAGTAATCAAATTTCCAGGCATCTATCCTTTAAGAAATTCCTAAATCCAGAAATAACTTAGTACACAAAGAAGTTTATCACAACATTATTTATAACAGTGAATATCAAATCAACCTAAATATCCAAAAAGAGAGGGATGGTTAAGAAACCAATTGCTACAGTTTCATTTTGACACATGATGAAAGATGGCTTAGCCATTTCTTGTGATATTTACCAAAAGAATTAATAAATAAAATACTTATAAATTTTATTTTAAAAAGAAAAATACAAAATTGCAGTGTGTGTATTTAAAGCACTATGTGCAGAAAAAAAGGAGGTGGGGGGGAGGTAGGCTGGGAGAAGAAAATACACCAAGTAAATAGTGTGGTTTTCTCGAGCAGTGGTTTCTCCTTCTCCCGCTCCACCCTCCCCCTACTCCTTCTCCTTCTTCTTTCTTCTCTGTACTTTTCTGTATTTCCACATTTTCTTCAAAGAGAATATGTTATTTTTCCCATTTAAAACAGGATGCACATTTAATTCTGCTGTTTACTTATTGGAAGATACCGAACCAAATATACGTCTAACAAGAGCAATGTGTGACAACCATGATTTTCATTCTTCCAATATTGAAAGACAGTCCTTTGATTTGAAAATAAAGAAACTTTGTGTGGAATACATGTGCCATTTGTGTGACTTCCTCCTGCTCCAAGTCTCCCTTTCTCTGACTGGCCCCACCCACACTGATAAAACACAATCCTTTCCAAGTGCACCTCCCTGTGCCCAGAGAGCTTTGCTTCAGCTCACTCTCATTTCAGTTCACACTTACCTTTTCGGAGCTTGTCTGCCAACATTAATACAAGAGGTTTATCTATGGAATGGAAGCAACATATTTTGAGGGAGAGTGGAAGGCTTTTATTGCTTCATCCCAGGAACCAGAGAAACATCTAAGAGAATGTATGTACCCTGATTGTGGGGAGGGAATTTGACATGACAGGTTGAGGTGCGACAAGGCATATGGGCAAGAGGGGATTTTCAACACACACTCATTGCTACAGTCAAAGAACCTTACTTGCTGACATTTGTATGTGTCTTATTCTGTCTGTCTGCCTTTCCAAACACCTCATCTACTATTTCTCCTCCTAGAATACTCTCTCTTATCCTGTCTATTCTTACTCAAGCCCTGTCTCTATCTTTCTTTCAAACTTAGCTCATTTTAAAATAATACATATGAACTTTATATACACATAAAGATATTTGTATCTTATTTATAATACTGCATTTGATCACAAATCACTCTTCTAAAATATTCCAACTAAAAACCACTTCAACTCTGTAATTTTTCTTATTTTTTTCCATTGCACAATGATATATTGAAAAAATACTGATGTATGGAAGTATTACACCAAACGTGTATTAATAAAATATGGTTCAAGTTCATTCTCTTGGATGTCTTCTCTAAAATTTCAAAGATACAGGAAAATGTTGTGAACCATAAAACACAGGGATAGTGATTTTAGTTATATAATTACTTCTGAAGTTCTAAGAATTTGTTTTATGGATGCATATTTAACTCTGTTGCTCTTTTCTGATTTTAAATCAGTATTTCTTTAAAATACTTAGAAAAAAAGCTTAGGTTTATCTTTGATATATAGAAAGAATAAATATACTGAACAGATACAAGAACAAATCAACCCAGAATCCATGGGTAGCCAGCCTAGCAGAACACACTGAGCAGCAACCAGTAGTTTCTTTGAAGAGCAAATCAGTTTTTCTGAAGATCAGTTTAATTAATTTCAATATTAGAAGGAAAGGACATGTGCACAAACAGGAAGTCTTTGATATGACCTTTATAGCCTTCAAGAAGCTTTTCATTTCTGACTTCTACTGTACTAGTCAGGGTTGCCAGCAATCCTGTCATGCCAGCCAAAATCCTGAGTGGTCTTTTTTTGCATGGAGATCATGCTTCCTCTGCACTCAGAATCCCACTTCCACTGTATCATACTTCCTGTCACTTGCTATGTTTGTCCTACCCCCATTCCAAGAAGCTATGCAACGGGAAGTCTATTCAGTAACTATAATATCGTGACCCTCTTTCTTTTATGATGTTATTGAATTATGAGTCAGATACTACACTGCATGAGATTCACTAGCAAAAACAACCATAAACAGGGCCCTTGGGTTATCTCCCCAAATGGCCTCTGTTCTATTTATCTATCACTGCATAACAAATTACCCCAAAACTTAGCAGCTTCAAACAATAATAGATGTTTATTATATCACAAAGTTTTTGTGGGTCAAGATTCAGGAGCAGCTTATATGGGTGATTCAAGCTTGAGATCTCTCACGTTGCAGTCTAAAAACTGCGTCATTTGTAGAGACGTGGATGGACCTAGAGACTGTCATACAGAGTGAAGTAAGTCAGAAAGAGAAAAGCAAATATCATATATTAACACATATATGTGGAATCTAGAAAAATGGTATAGATGATCTTATCTGCAAAACAGAAATAGAGACACAGAGGTAGAGAACAAACATATGGACACCAAGGGGGGAAAGGGAGGGTGGGATGAACTGGGAGATTGGCATTGACATATATACACTACTGATACTATGTATAAAATAGATAACTAATGAGAACCTACTGCATAGCTCAGGGAACTCTACTCATTGCTCAGTGGTGACCTAAATGGGAAGGAAATCCAAAAAAAGAGGGGATATATATATATATATATATATATATATATATATATATATATATGTGTGTGTGTGTGTGTGTGTGTGTGTGTATAGCTGATTCACTTTGCTATACAGTAGAAACTAACACAACATTGTAAAGCAACTATACTCCAATAAAAATTAATTATAAAAAAATTAAATAAAAAATAGAATAAATAATGACTCGGGTTGCAATCATCTGGAGGCTTGACTGGGGCTGGAAGATCCATTTCCAAGGTGGCTCCCTCACATGACTGGCAAGTTGGTTCAGGCTATTAATAAGTGGCCTCAGGTCCTTTCCATGTGGGAAGGCTGCTCAACGTGGGGGCTAGCTCTCCCCAAAGATAGCAATCCGAAAGAACTGGTCAAAGCCACATCACTTATATGACCTAGCCTGGGAAGTCACAGACCATCATCTCCACAGTATCATATTGATTACACAGGATCAGCCCTATCCAGTGTGGAAGGGCAAGGTAACAAAAAGTAAAGATTATTGGGGGTCGTCTTGGTCACCTTATCATTGCTCATGACACCTTCCATCGAGATGTGGAGTTGTTCTTTGACCAGTTTGAATCTAAACTGGCCTGTGACTGTTTTGACAAACTGAATACAGTGGAAATGATGCTATGCTAGTTCCAAATTAATGGTCCCTTAAAGACACTGGAAGTTTTTATTTCCTGCCTTTTGGAGCCCCGAGCCAATATGTAAGAAGTTCAGTCTACTCTGCTGAAGAAAATAGCCACATACAGGTATGTTGAGGTGTCAGGCATGTATGCAAAAAAACAAAATAAAACAAAAGACCATCTTGTTTGATTATTAAGATAACTCCGGTACCTGCTTCTGTAGGACTGCAACCACATGAGAAACTCTAAGTTAAAATCACTGACTGAGTCAGCTAACTCATAGAACTATGAGACATTATAATAAATTTGTGTCTTTAGCCACTAAATTTTGAAATGGTTTGTTATGCAATGACAGGAAATCTGGACAAAAGTTATGCAAGTTTCTGTTATTCATTGTTGGTACTTTGTATAAACCTTTGCATTACAACATAAGTTCTATGATGGCAGGGAACAGAACCTGGATTACTATGATGGCCTCCTAACTGGTTTTTCATATTACTCTTGCCTCCAACCTATTATTCTCCAAATAGCAGTCAAAGGGACTATCACTGTAACTTGTATCAAAGTCTTTCCTGATCCTCAGATGGGTCTATCTTTCAATTATGTATTATGATTATAGTCTATATACATCTCTTTCATAACACTTATTGCACTGTATTTTTAATCATAATTTGCATAATCACTTTTTTTAATGTTGTTCTCCCTAACTAGATACTAATATCTAATAGGCAAGGCACCTTATCCATCAGTCTATCCCCAGTGTCAAGCACAGTGCTTAGTACATACTAGGTGTTCAATAAACATTTGTTAAATGAATAACTTCTCAAAATGTCTTTTACACATTGCTTGATTTTGTAATAGAAACTTATCTCCTAATGCTTCTATCTTGCCTCTTTTGGCTATTTCCAATTACAAAGAAAAAAAAATAAAACAAATTAATGTTTTAGCTAATTTTTCACAGGCTTCCAGAAATAGGTCAAGAAAAGAGTTACTTGAAATGTGACATATACTCCTATCTTCCAGTCTTAAACTTTGGATTCTCTTAAGAAAAGCAGAGTTCTGGCCACTCTTTATGGAGAATAGGTCTTCAGATTCTATCTTACTCATCAAAGCAAAATAAAGGATAATTTTCTCTCTTCCTTTCCCCAGTTCTCATTTTACTTTCTACAGAATTTAAAAAAATGATTTTCTACATTTTCTGTTGCATATTTATATTTATTAACTTATTTAGACTAAGAATAAAAGATTCCCCAATCCTTCCTTTGGTGACCTTGGAAAGCATAAAGCTTTGATTAATATAATTATACCAGTCCTAGAAAATCAAAATCACTACCAAAAACTCTTCTGCATTAATAAAAAATGGAGCCAGACAGACTGTTAGGTAAAGCATATGTTAATAAAGCCCAGAAGTGGTTAAACACAAGGACAGTTCCCTATAGAGGAGACCAAAGGCCCAAATATTCAATAACAAAAATTTTAGCCATATGTGCACTTATGTAGAACAGATTATTAACTGTTATCCTCCATAAATATAAGAAATGAATTACAATAACTCTGAATAAATTTATTTTTCTGAAATCACAGCCATTAAGCAGTGGTGATCATTCAGTGGAAATATTCATCAAGATACATGTACTACAGAAATACCAAGTTCATTTTGGGATGTCGAATGGAGGAAAATTCTACAGATGCTTATATTCAAAAACATTTTCAGAGTAATTACGTTTTTTTGGACAACATTTTCAGCATTCTTTTTCTTTTTTTCTTACATATGTTTCTAAATCTGTGTTTGGAATCCAAATTTTAAATTTAATTACAAGCAGAAGAATATGCCTACTTAAAATCCAATTTAGTCCTAAATTACCCTTAAATTCATAGAGATTCATGGGAGTTTAGGGTTGGAAGTTTACTAAAGTTTATCTAATCCAGTGGTTTTCAGAGATTAATGTGCTTTAGAATCACCTAGAGGGCTTATTAAAATACAGATTGCTAGGTTCCACCCTCTGAGTTTCCGAAACCTTGGGTCTGGGGGGAGGCCTGAGAATTTGCTTCTTTAACTAGTCCCCAGATCAAGTTAATGTTACTGGTCCAGAGGCCTCACTTTGAGGATCACTGGTCTAACCTACAGCTTAAATTTAACAGATAAAGAAAGAAAGACCCAGAAAACTTGAAAGATTAATCCAATGATTCTGCCATAATCAGTAGCAAAATGGCTGGAATGGATGGGATTAGAAGGCAGTTTTTCTATTTCCAGGTAGAATGTTCCCTTGATTCTACTTTCTTTTCCTGAGGTGTATTCAGTATCATATGAGGTGTTGATTAATAAGCTACAGAAAAAGATAAGTCACAGCTGAGGAAAAGGGAAGGCAATGTAAACATCCTCTCTACAAGTTGACAAAATTAAAGACATGCAGGACCGCACCAAAAATTGAATGATTCAGGTATTTCTTTGTGGCCACTACTCCCCTTTTGAAGTTCATTTCCCTCTAAACATCTAAGGACTCACTTTGCATTCTTACATTGCAACGTCTTTGTTGATAACTTTTCAGTAATTCCATTAAAGCAAATCACAGGGTTGTCAAATCTTCAAGGATCAGAAGATCATGAGTTGACAAGTAGCAGATGCACAGAAAGAAGTTTTAAATAACGTGCATTCATTCCCCATGTGGAGTAAAGTAGAATACCTATTATTCCATGACAGTAAAAACCAGCCGGGAAATAACAGAGAATGGAGTTATGCCACGATATTTACCGTTTCTCTCACTTTTATGCAGTGAAGAATCAAAGAATTCAGAAGAAAGAAAACTCTTAGATTTTCAAACAAGCTGTTTCTGTTTAAGGACAGAAGTTTCTGTTAAAATTTAGTATAATTGTGATGTCACTGAGCACAGTGAAAGCTGCAGGCAAACAGAACATTCTCATTGTAATACCACTACTGTAGGCATATTTGAAACACTATAGCTTCTTCAGACTATAATTATAACTGTTTGTTGCTTCTGTGGTTTCAAAGATAATAGAAGTTGTTCACAAAATTTACACAGCATGGATATAAAATATAGACAGTCACGTGCAAAATATCCCATTATATATTTTCTCATAGAGAAAAACAGCTGAGAAACCTACAGACCATCAAATTATGACTCCAGTGTTTCATTACAAGCAATTAGACTCCAGAACCCAAAAATACAACCAAAACGCTTGGTGTAATTTGGTTAATACCATTTAAGAGCTGGGCCACAGGTGTTTAAATCTGCAGAAAAGCCCTGGTGGCTATAGGGTCTTATTAGTTTACTTGTAATTCCTTCCATAGATGGAGCATCAAAGGTGGAACTGGGAAGAAAATATATATATATATTAAGTCTGAAGAGAGATTCAAAATTCCACTCGTTCATTCCACAAACACTAAGTGAATGACTACTCTGTGTTAGGCACAGTTCTTGCCTCAATGAACTCAAAATCCAGCAGGAGATGTGGCGATAAATTCATTCCTTCATCAAACACTGAACAGTGCAGTAAAGATATCAGCACAACCTGTTACTGATGTCATAGAACAGACTGCTTTTGTGTTCAAAGGACTGGGAAATTATGAAGTTATCACCAACAAATGACATTGATCTGGGTCTAGAAGAATTAAAAAGTACTTTCCAGGGCTTCCCTGGTGGTGCAGTGGTTGAGAGTCCGCCTGCCGATGCAGAGGACACAGGTTCGTGCCCCGGTCTGGGAAGGTCCCACATGCCGTGGAGCGGCTGGGCCCGTGAGCCATGGCCACTGAGCCTGCATGTCCGGAGCCTGTGCTCTGCAACGGGAGAGGCCACAACAGTGAGAGGCCCACGTAACGCCAAAAAAAAAAAAAAAAAAGTAGTTTCCATACAGAAAAGGAAATCACTTGGCAGGAAATAAAACCATGAAAGACAGGTTGAGGTCCTTTCCCTTAGAAAATTATGCTAAGGGGTTTGGACACTGTTTCCAGACAGTAGGAGCAATGGGGAGTGTTTGATGGCTCTGAGAAACCTCTTTTGGGAAGCACACCTAAAAAAAGTAGAAAAAAATAAAAGACATCTTTTTGTAATGCCTGGACAAGCTGTTGTAATAATAGACTCCCCAGAATTCAGTCACAAAGAATCTAAGGAGTTAAAGAGACTTGGAACAGACTTTTGCCCTGAGGTATCTGCAAATTCCTGGTGGCCTAGAACCTGAATTTCAATGAGTCATGCTTTAGTGACAGGACACAGAACTGAGGCCAAAGCAGAAACAGACATCAACACAACAAGGTAAATGGAAAAAATAAAATAAAATAACTAAAAATTAAAAATAACCGAAAAAAAAACCAGCAAAAAATAACTAACTGATAATCAAAGATATAATATGCAGCATCATACAATCAAAAGTTAGTCCTATGATGAGACTAACAAGGAACAAATCTCTGGCAAGAATAATCAAGGCAGAAAAAAAAAGAATGAAAAATACACAACACAAGGGATGAAAGGGGGACTTAATTAGTGATGCAGCACATCCTAAAAAAGATAGTAAAAGAATATTATATCAACTTTGTTACAGTAAATTTGATTGAATCTGTGAAATGGACAAATTTCTAGAAAGATTTGTAATGTAACTGGTTTACGAAGACCTAGAAAATCTGAATCACCTTAGAACCCTCCCAAGAAACTAAAAATATTTTAAAATTTCTTCCAATGAAAAGAACCTTGTTGAAATTGTTCTTTTGATGTATTCTGCCATGCAGTCAAGGAACAGATTATTCCACTATTTTAGACAAGAGAGAAAAAGAAATATGCTCTAGCATATTGGCTGAAACTAGCATATCCTTTATATTAAACCATACAGAGTCAGTTTGAAACAGAAAATTATGGGCCAATCTCACATGAAAAATATGAACAAAATAAATCCAGGGATGTACGAAGAAGATAACATATTATTAACAGATTATGATTATTCTATAAAAGCAGAGTGGATTCAACATTAGAAAATTATGAGATTGCTTTGTTATACTAAAAGATTAGAGTAGAAAATCAAAGGACGTAAACCTACACATCTAAGAAGCTCAACAAACTCTAAGTAGGATAAGTATAAAGAGATTCTCACCATGACATATTATAGCCAAACTTTCAAAAGACAAAAACAAAGAGCAAATCTTGAAAATAGCATGTGAGAAGCAACTCATCACATACAAGGGATACTCAATAAGATCATAAGCTGATTTCTTTTCATAACCATGAAGGTCAATAGGCAGTAAGATGACCTATTTAAGTGCTGATAAAAGAAAATTATCAACCAAGAATTCTATATGTGGCAAAACTATTCTTCAAAAATGAAGGTGAAATTAAAATAAAATTAAAAACTTGAGGGAGTTTGTCACTAGTAGACCTGCCTTATAAGAAATGTTAAGACTCCCTCTTGCAAGAGCACCAGAATCACAACTAACTGCTGAACAATCATCAACAGGAAGACACTGGAACTCACTAAAAAAGATACCACAAGACACAGGAGAAGCCGCAATGAGAATGGAAGCTAAGATCGAGAAGATGAAAGAAATGTGTAACAAAGACCTATAAGAATTAAAGAACAAGCACCTAGAAGAATTAAAGGACAAACAAACAGAGATGAACAATACAATAACTGAAATGAAAAATACACTAAAAGGAATCAATAGCAGAATAACTGAGGCAGAAGAACAGATAAGTGACCTGGAAGACAGAATGGTGGAATTCACTGCCATGGAACAGAATAAAGAAAAGGAATGAAGACAGTCAAAGAGACCTCTGGGACAACATTAAATGCACCAACATTCACATTATAGGGGTCTGAGTGGGAGAAGAGAGATAGGAAGGACCTGAGAAAATATTTGAAGATATTATAGTTGAAAACTTCCCTAACATGGGAAAGGAAATAGCCACCCAAGTCCAGGAAGTGCAGAGAGTCCCAGGCAGGATAAACTCAAGGAGAAACACGCCGAGACACATAGTAATCAAATTGAAAAAAATTGAAAGACAAAGAAAAATTACTAAAAGCAACAAGGGAAAAACAACAAATAACATACAAGGAAACTCCCATAAGGTTAACAGCTGATTTCTCAGCAGAAAGTCTACAAGCCAGAAGGGAGTGGCATGATATATTTAAAGTGATGAAAGGGAAGAACCTACAACCAAGATTACTCTACAGAGCAAGGATCTCATTCAGATTCAACAGAGAAATCAAAAGCTTTACAGACAAGCAAAAGCTAAGAGAATTCAGCACCACCAAACCAGCTTTACAACAAATGCTAAAGGAACTTCTCTAAGTGCAAAACACAAGAGAAGAAAAGGACCTACAAAAACAAACACAAAACAATTAAGAAAATGGTAATAGGAACATACTTATCGATAATCGCCTTAAATGTGAATGGATTAAATGCTCCTACTAAATGACACAGTCTCATTGAATGGATACGAAAACAAGACACATATATATGCTGTCTACAAGAGACCCACTTCAGACCTAGGGACACATACACACTGAAACTGAGGGGATAGAAAAAGATATTCCATGCAAATGGAAATCAAAAGGAAGCTGGAGTAGCAATTCTCATATCAGATAAAATAGACTTTACAATAAAGAATGTTTCAAGAGACAAGGAAGGACACTTCATAATGATCAAGGGATCAATCCAAGAAGCAGATATAACAATTATAAATATATACGCACCCAACATAGGAGCACCTCAATACATAAGGCAAATGCTAACAGCTATAAAAGAGGAAATTGACAGTAACACAATAATAGTGGGGGACTTTAACACCTCACTTACACCAATGGACAGATCATCCAGACAGAAAATTAATAAGGAAACACAAGTTTAAATGACAAAATAGAACAGATAGATTTAATTGATATTTATAGGACATTCCATCCAAAACAGCAGATTACACTTTCTTCCCAAGTGCACATGGAACATTCTGCAAGATAGATCACATCTTGGGTCACATATCAAGCCTCGGTAAATTTAAGAAAATTGAAATCATATCAAGCATCTTTCCCGACCACAATGCTATGAGATTAGAAGTAAATTACAGGGAACAAAACATAAAAACCACAAACACATGGAGGCTTAACAATACATTACTAAATAACCAAGAGATCACTGAAGAAATCAAAGAGGAAATCAAAAAATACTTAGAGACAAATGACAACGAAATCACGACGATCCAAAACCTATGCGATGCAGCAAACACAGTGCTAAGAGGGAAGTTTATAGCAATACAATCCTACCTCAAGAAACAAGAAAAATCTCAAATAAACAATCTAACCTGACCCCTAAAGGAACTAGAGAAAGAAGAACAAACAAAACCCAAAGATAGTAGAAGGAAAGAAATCATAAAGATCAGACCAGAAATAAATGACATAGAAACAAAGAAAACAATATCAAAAATCAATAAAACTAAAAGCTGGTTCTTTGAGAAGATAAACAAAATTGATAAACCTTTAGCCAGACTCATCAAGAAAAAGAGAGAGAGGACTCAAATCAATAAAATTAGAGATGAAAAAGGAGAAGTTACAACAGACACCACAGAAATACAAAGGATCATGAGACATTACTACAAGCAACTCTATGCCAATAAAATGGACAACCTGGAAGAAATGGACAAATTCTTAGAAAGGTATATACTTCTAAGACTGAACCAGGAAGAAACAGAAAATATGAACAGAACAATCACAAGTAATGAAATTGAAACTGTGATTAAAAATCTTCCAACAAACAAAAGTCCAGGACCAGAGGGCTTCACAGGTGAATTCTATCAAACATTGAGAGAAGAGCTAACACTCATCCTTCTCAAACTCTTCCAAAAAATTGCAGAGAAAGGAACACTCCCAAACTCATTCTATAAGGCCACAATCACTGATACCAAAACCAGACAAAGACACTACAAAAAAAGAAAATACAGACCAATATCACTGATGAATATAGATGCAAAAATCCTCAACAGAATATTAGAAAACAGAATCCAACAACACATTTAAAGGATCATACACAATGATCAAGTGGGATTTATCCCAAGGATTCAAGGATTCTTCAATATATGCAAATCAATCAATGTAATACACCATATTAACAAGCTAAATAATAAAAACCATATGATCATCTCAGTAGATGCCGAAAAACCTTTTGACAAAATTCAACACCCATTTATATAAAAACTCTCCAGAAAGTGGGCAACAAGGGAATCTACCTCAACATAATAAAGGCCATACACAATAAACCCACAGCAAGCATCATTCTCAATGGTGAAAGACTGAAAGCATTTCCTCTCAGATCAGGAAGAAGACAAGGATGTCCACTCTTGCCACTATTATTCAACATAGTTTTGGAAGCCCTAGCCATGGCAATCAGAGAAAAAAAATAAATAAAAGGAATACAGATTGGAAAAGAGGTAAAACTCTCACTGTTTGCAGATGTTGGGTCATGATACTATACTAGAAAATCCTAAAGATAGCACCAGAAAACTACTAGAGCTAATCAATGAATTTGGTAAAGTTTCAGGATATGAAATTAATGCACAGAATTCCCTTGCATTCCTATACACTAACAACAAAAGACCAGAAAGAGAAATTAAGGAAACAATCCCATTCACCATTGCAATGCAACAAAAAGAATAAAATACCTAGGAATAAACTTATCTAAGGAGGTAAAAGACCTTTATGCAGAAAATTATAAGACACTGATGGAAGAAATCAAAGATGACACAAACAGATGGAGAGATATACCATGTTCTTGGATTGGAAGAATAAATATTGTGAAAATGACTATGTTACCCAAAGCAATTCAATACAATCCCTATCAAATTACCAATGGCATTTTTTACAGAACTAGAGCAAAAAATCTTAAAATACGTATGGAGACACAAAATACCCTGAATAGCAAAAGCAATTTGAGGGAAAGAAATGGAGCTGGAGGAGTCAGACTCCCTGACTTCAGACTATACTACAAAGCCACAGTAATCAAGACAATATGGTACTGGCACAAAAACAGAAATATAGATCAGTGAAACAGGATAGAAAGCCCAGAGATAAACCTACACACCTATGGTCAACTAATCTGTGACAAAGGAGACAAGGATATACAATGGAGAAAAGACAGTCTCTTCAATAAGTGGTGTTGGGAAAACTGGGCAGCTACATGTAAAAGAATGAAATTAGAACACTTCCTAACACCATACACAAAAATAAACTCAAAATGGATTAAAGACCTAAATGTAAGACTGGACACTATAAAACTCTTTGAGGAAAACATAGGAAGAACACTCTTTGACATAAATCACAGGAAGATCTTTTTTTGACCCACCTCTTAGAGTAATGGAAATAAAAACAAAAATAAACAAATGGGATCTAATGAAACTTAAAAGCTTTTGCACAGCAAAGGAAACTATAAACAAGACGAAAAGACAACCCTCAGAATGGGAGAACATATTTCCAAATGCATCAATGGACAAAGGATTAATCTCCAAAATATATAAACAGTTCATGCAGCTCAGTATTAAAAAAACAAAAAACCCAATCCAAAAATGGGCAGAAGACCTAAATAGACATCTCTCCAAAGAAGACATACAGATGGCCAAGAAGCACATGAACTGCTCAACATCACTAATTATTAGAGAAATGCAAATCAAAATTACAATGAGGTGTCACCTCACACCAGTTAGAATGGGCATCATCAGAAAATCTACAAACAACAAATCCTGGAGAGGGTATGCAGAAAGGGGAACCCTCTTACACTGTTGGTGGGAATGTAAATTGATACAGCCACTATGGAGGTCCTTAAAAAACTAAAAATAGAATTACCATATGACCCAGCAATCCCACTATTGAGCATATACCCAGAGAAAACCATAATTCAAAAAGACACATGCACCCCAATGTTCATTGCAGCACTATTTACAATAGCTAGTCATGGAAGCAATCTAAATGCCCATTGACAGACAAATGGATAAAGAAGATGTGTTACATATATAAACAGGAATATTACTCAGCCATAAAAAGGAATGAAATTGGGTCTTTTGTAGAGACATCAGTGGACCTAGAGATTGTCATATAGAGTGAAGTCAGAAAGAGAAAAACAAATATTGTATGTTAACACATATATGAGGAATCTAGAAAAATGGTACAGATGAACTGGTTTGCAAGGCAGAAATAGAGACACAGATGTAGAGAACAAATGTATGGACACCAAGGGGGAAGTGGGGGAGGGGTGGTGGAATGAATCTGGAGATTGGAATTGACATATATACACTAATATGTATAAAATAGATAACTAATAAGAACCTGCTGTATAAAAAATATAAATAAAATTAAATTTAAAAAAAAAAAAGAAATGCTAAAAGGAGTCCCCCAGGGACTTCCCTGGTGGCACAGTGGTTAAGAATCTGCCTGCCAATGCAGGGGACACAAGTTCAATCCCTGGTCTGGGAAGATCCCACATGCCACGGAGCAACTAAGCCCATGCACCACAACTACTGAGTTTATGAGCCACAACTATTGAGCCTGCATGCCACAACTACTGAAGCCTGTGCACCTAGAGACCATGCTCCACAACAAGAGAAGCCACCGCAATGAGAAGCTCCCGCACCGCAATGAAGGGTAGCCCCCTCTCACTGCAACTATAGAAAGCCCACGGGTAGCAACGAAGACCCAATGCAGCCAAAAATAAATAAAGTAATAAATTTATTTAAAAAAAAAGAAGTCCCCTAGACTGAAATGAAAGGACCGTAGACAATAACTCAAAACCATATGAAGAAATAAAGAACAACAATAAAATAAACTATACAGCAAATATAACCATGAGTAGTAATGTATATTTGACATATAACTCCTCTTTTTCCCCCCTTTTTCCCCTATATTATTTGGAAGACAAATGCATTAATGAATAATTATAAATAATTATAAAGCTATGTTAAGGGGTTGGGGATGGAGCTATAAATGAAGACAGACTTTCTATGCAATTGAAGAATGGTCTGAATAAATTTTTATCCAAAGAATAATAACCAGTGGAGGGACTTGACTTATCAGATAGCAAGACTTATTACAAATATACAGTAATTAAGACAGTGTGGCATTAGTGTGGAGATAATCTTATAGATCAATGGAACAGGACAGAGATTCCAGAAAAAGATCTACACACCTAGATGTAAACCTGACATATGAGAGAACTAGCATTGTAAATCAGTGGCAAAAGATGAATTTATCATTAAAATATGCTGGGACAACTGATGATCCATATGGAAAAAAAAATGTGTATCTTCAACCATATAAACAATCAATTCCAGATGGATCAAGTACTTAAACTGGAAAAGCAAGAGTTTAAAACTTTAAAAGAGGCTATAGGAAAATATATTTATCACTTCAGGGTAATAAATAGTTTTTTTGTTTTTTTGGTGGTGTGCGGGCCTCTCACTGTTGTGGCCTCTCCCGTTGCGGAGCACAGGCTCCGGACATGCAGGCTCAGCGGCCATGGCTCACGGGCCCAGCCGCTCCGCGGCATGTGGGATCTTCCCGGACCGGGGCACGAACCCGTGTCCCCTGCATGGGCAGGTGGACTCTCAACCACTGCCTCACCAGGGAAGCCCAATAAATAGTTTTTAAATCAAGCAGAAAACATAAACCAAAAAGGAAAAAAGTGAAAAAGGATTGCTGCTGTCCAGAATAAATTTTAAAATCTTACAAATTCAAATGAAAAAGTCAAATAGCCCATTAAAAATGAGAAGATATAATGAAAAGTTTTCCAAAGAATATGAATGGTAAACATAGGAAAAATTCTTAATGTCAATAACAATCAAGCAATGTGTATTGAAACTACCATGAACTGCAATGTCATGTCCAAACAGACTGGCAAAAATTCAGGAGTCTGGAAACTCCAGGTGTTGGTAATATACTGACTAAAGATGCGTCTCATACACTGCTGATGTTGAATAAAATAGAATAAATTGGTAAAACTACTTTAAAAAATAATTTGGAATTGCTTGATAAAGGTGCATTTGTGCATACTCAGCACCACCACTTCTAGGTATATATCCTAGAGAAGTTCTTGAATTCATGAACATGAATAAATTTATACAAAAACGTTTACAGTGACACATTTTTTGTAATAACAAATCAATCCAAATGTCCAGCAACAGTAGAATAAAAAAATAAATTGAAATGCATTCTTTTTTATTGAGATAAAATTGGTAAATAACATTGTATAAGTTTCAGGTGTACAACATTGTGATTCAATATTTGTTGGAATGCAACAGTGAAACACAAATTACAGATAAATCATCAACATAAATGGATCTCTAAAACATAATTTCAAGTCACAGAGTAATATATTATGATTCCTTTTACATTAAGTACAAAAGAAGGCAAAACAAGATAACATAAAGATTCATATTTTTATAAGTATATACACATACAATTTCTGCATAGATTAATACACATATATGACAACTTTAAGGAAAACAAGGGATTAATTAACATAATTCAGTTACCTCTGGGGCAGAGGAAGGGGGCTTCAACTGAGCAGAAACCCACAAAACATAGGCTTTCAAATGAAAAGGTAGTATCTTATTTCTTAGGCTGAATTATGAGCAGTGGTCATTTTCTTCTTTTTAAAATGCTACTTATATATATTATATACATTCTTCTAGTATGCTCTATTTCACCATATTAAGTATTATATTCACAATAAAATACAAAACACTTTTTTCACAGTAAAAAGTAAAAACAGAAAGAAAGTCTGAGTAAGAAAAATGGATCAAGTCTAGATTCTAAAATGATTATTCTGGTGGACATACAGAAGAGAGACATTGATGGCTTCTACTGTCTAGAAGGGAGAAAATGAGGTTCTAACCAAGGCAGTGCCAGTCAAGGGCAGATTTAGAAGAGAAACCTTGTGAACACACAACTGACAGAATAGATAAGAAGATAAGAAGATAAGAGGATATTGATGTGTTTTGTGCCTGGCTTATTGTTAGGATGGTGATGATGACCAAAGAGAACTGTAGGGAAGCTCTATTTGAAGGGTGAGAAAAAGAATAAGAATAACCAACAGAAAGATAGACTCAGAAGAGAACAACGGGGCTTCCCTGGTGGCGCAGTGGTTGAGAGTCCGCCTGCCGATGCAGGGGACACGGGTTCGTGCCCCCGTCTGGGAAGATCCCACATGCCGCGGAGTGGCTGGGTCCGTGAGCCATGGCCGCTGAGCCTACACGTCTGGAGCCTGTGCTCCGCAACGGGAGAGGCCACAACAGTGAGAGGCCCGCGTACCGCAAAAAAAAAAAAAAAAAAAGAAGAAGAGAACAACGTCCTGAAAGCCAAATGAGGATTAGGAAGTTTGGACGGGATAGCTTCAACCACTGTAGAGTATGTTATTAAGGTCATCTGCTTATGAAATATACAGGGATATTTTTCTGGACTTGGGGTGAAGGGACAGGGTATGGAATAGCAGCTGTGGGAGAAACAATGGGGAAAAAACAGAGACAAAAAAATGACTGAACAGCAATGGGAGCCCAGCTGAGGTTCGATGGCATGAATCTGTAGGAGAGCCAGCTGGCACAATTCATGACCTACTCCCACAATCTTGGTCATCACTGAGTGGTTATCAAGGTTGCGAGTATTTTCATGTTCAAAACATACAGACAGGGCCTCCCTGGTGGCGCAAGTGGTTGAGAGTCCGCCTGCCGATGCAGGGGATACGGGTTCGTGCCCCGGTCTGGGAGGATCCCATATGCCGCGGAGCGGCTGGGCCCGTGAGCCATGGCCGCTGAGCCTGCGCGTCCGGAGCCTGCGCGTCCGGAGCCTGTGCTCCGCAACGGGGGAGGCCACAACAGTGAGAGGCCCGCATACCGCAAAAAAAAAAAAAAAAAATACAGACACACACATGCAAGCCCTCATACATGTACTCACACACTCCAAATTTGGACTAAATCATTTGTTAGAGGTCCATCAAAAACCAGAGACCACAGTACAGAGGAGACTGTAAAATCCTTTACATTAAGCAATAAAATTGCCATGGATAACTAAGTATTTCCATCTAGGCACAGCTTCTTCAGGATTCTAGTTGGTCAGAATTTTTGGGAAAACTTTAAAAAGAAAGGTTAGTGGGATGAATTCCAGCCCCAGCTGCAACAGTTGACTCTGAGGTAGTAACTGATATCCACCTTCTCCCTTTCTTTCACTTATGTTAGACCCACCTCCCCTTCGGTTTGCACTCTGGTTGGTCCAGGTGGCCTGCCTGGTAGTTTGACCCAGGTCCTCATTTCTGGGCTCTGTTTCCATGTCCTTCCCGAGCCGTAGTTCTTATACTTGCTCTTCACAAGTACAAGTTACAGTGGGCAGGAGAGGCACACATATTTCCCATTGTGTAACAGTACCCCTACCTTTTTTATGAGAACCATGGTCAATTATAAGGGGAACCCAAAGTAATGTGACAGCAGGTGACTTTGAGTTTACTGTGTTTTACCATGATCCCTGATGGAGGCATCCTTATCTGAGAACCAGGTCCTCAAGGCCTACAGAGCCCAATGTTGCAGAGACAGGAAGCACAGATTGACCAAGTGAGTTACTAGGAGTGATGAAGAGGAGGACCACTCCCACTTCCACCCCTAAATTCCCAGACCCATGTATTTTATCTACTGAGGTCACAGTCATTTGCTTCAAAGTGGTCCCTTGGTCCAAGGTTATGTTATGCAGGACTGCCTGCCAGTAAATCAGACACTCAAGGAACCCTCAGAGAGTGGTGCTGGCCAAGGACCTCCAAGCAGAAAAGACAAACCCATACCTGGAGTAGGAGGGAATCCAGTCAAGAAGAAACACTATAGTAGAAAGGGTCTGATGTAGTCAATAGCCAACAAGTAGCTTGTTGGTATCCTCAAGGGATATTACTGTATCAGGGTCTGACAATAATTAGTCATAATGGGAAATTCTGGCTCTTCAAGGATCCTGTCATCTCCACTGCTACAAGCGGGCTCAGACATACTCTTCTGCTTCTTTCTGGAACATACTAACCAAGTCTTGCATATCACTATCTTTTTCCCAGTCAGCCTGTGCTGAGATTTGCAAAATTTTAAGTCTGGGGCCAGGAGGGGAGTTGAGGGAAGAGGAGGGAAAACATTGTCTTGTAAGAGACCTATCTCATTTGAAGGTTCTTCATGTTCTTCAAGCAAGAGGAGACTCTCTAACTTCCAGCAAGAATTAAGCCACTTCTACAGAACCGGGGGTTTCACGGAAATTGGCAAATTCAAGCTTCTCAAACACTTTTACCCAGAAATCCCTGCCCAGATCCCATTTGCTTCTTATCAGAGCCTAACTTTGACACAGGAGACTTGTCTATTCTGAGAATTTAGCCTTCTCCACAATTCAGCCACTTTTACTATTAAATATAAAGTAACCAAATAATGTCTGATCATCAGCTGTGTGTGACCTTCTACTACAGAAGATGAGAGCCTCAAATGCTTACAAGAAGGCCTTCTGGCTAACACTTTGCTTTAAACTACTGATTAATAGATCTGAGCCTGTCATTTTCTCTCTTCATTGGATCAATAGCCCTTAGCAGTAGCCATCTAGTTCCACAGTCCTTACAGTTACTATTTTCCCCATATCTCTCAAATACCTGAGACTTTGCACCAATTATTACGTCCCTTCTACCTGTACTGTATCCAAGTTCATTACAGATGAAAGTCTTAGCAATGGCACTGCCACAGTATAACTGGAATGATCAATATTCCCCCTTCCAGTAGTGGTGGAGTGCACATTGCCTGCCATCTAGCCAACAAGGACTCCAACTTCAGAATCCCATCCTTACAAGTTGCTTTCTAAGACCACATCTCCTTTCAACAGTCTTAGGTTAGGTTCCCTAGAAGCAGAGCTTAAGAAAGGGCTTCTGGTTTAGGTTATTTTTTGAGTGAGTGCTCTCAAAAGAAAGGGACTGAGGGAGGAAGGGGAGGGCAGAGGAAGAAACTAAGAAAGGATGTGGTCTCGGCTTTGGTTTGTTCCCATACGAAGTTCTGGAGCACAGATTGTACCACAGAGTTGGTCACAGTTTGAGGCAAAACTACACCACTTTTCTACCCCTGTGTCAGACAGTCATTGTCTATAGTCTGTCCCAGGAGGGGCAGTGTTGGAGGTGGGTGTGTAGACTTCCTGGTGAGGCACCTCCTGGTCAAGGGTAATTCTGCAGAGAAGGCACAGCTATGAATGGCTATCAGCCTACACCCATGGCAGTTATGAATTGGATGCCTCAGAGCATGCAAGGGATCCCTCAGCATCCACTAAACTACCACGTCTTAAGATATCCTTAGTGTCACAAATTACAGTAACACAGAAGAGCAATTCCATGAAATCAAACCATAAATTTAAAGCCATGCAGTGGTGTGCCAGAACCGGCTTCTATTAGCCCACAAGAATTGATTATTCACATCTCTTCCCAACTTGGCATTCAGTGATGTCATGTTGGAAGCTTGAAACTGTCCATGGTGGGAGTACTTACACCATGGAAACTGGCAAAATCTATGCACCAGGCCCTTTTTATGGGGAGTGGGGGAAAGGGGGTGGATGATCAAGTTGCTAAACATTTACCAGCACACCACTGACAGCGCAAGATAAGAATTGTTATTCCTGATTTTAAGTATGAGGAAAATAAGCTAAGAAAGAGCAATTAAGTGACAGATTCAGAATTAAAATCTATTTCTATCTGACTTTATTATAACAGGAATAGTAGGTTTAGTTTAACATACACTTATTGAGTAGTAACCATGTGCCAGGCATTGCTGTCAACTAAGACACATTCTCAATCCACAAAGGAAATGGAATGAGAGTTCAATCTTTGGGAAACCAAGAACATGATATCTAGGGAATTTGATTGAATTTCTTCTAGCTATTTTCATGTCTTTGAGATTTTAATAATGTTCTAAAGATTTTTCCCTTTTCAATCTGTAATATGAAGATTTAAAATATCTAATCTTAATACCTCAGTTTATGAGATACGTATGCAAAAGCACTTTGGAAATGCAGAAATCTTAATACAAATGGATGAATTGTTAATAAGAAAATCAATAGTGAAGATAACAGCTCTTTTTCAAATGGCTGAAGGAATAGATCCCTTGGAGTGAAGATGAGGAGGACTCCAAATACCCTTCTTCAATTGAGTCAAGGCCACTTTTTCTTGTGGTGTTCAATTGAAGTGGAATAATTTTTTCAGGCTCTTGTTTTAACAATGACTTTTCAATGTGGTCGGAATTCTTCTGGCCCTGAAGAAATGAGCAGCTCTTCTCTCTTCCAACATTTGACTCCATCACCTCTTCAGAGCCAGAACTGGAGTTGTTCTGAAGAAAGTGTTTGCAGACTAAGGAAGTTCCAGCTGCTGGTGGTACGTGCATTCAGGGAAGGTTGTTGAGTCCAGGGCCTTCATCTTTTTGGGTGTTTGGTGGTTTGCTGATTTCAAGACTCTCATATTTCAAATCTTCTCTTCTGTTCCTCGCTTTCCTTCTCTCACATCTTTGTCTAGAAGCGTCCCCCTATCTGTCCCAGGAACTCCACTTCCTTTTTCATCCTAGCTATCCTTGCTGGCTCCTCTCATCACTCCTTCTGACAGA
This sequence comes from Mesoplodon densirostris, assembly GCF_025265405.1. NCBI lineage: Eukaryota > Metazoa > Chordata > Mammalia > Artiodactyla > Ziphiidae > Mesoplodon > Mesoplodon densirostris. The sequence continues at coordinate 64,705,714 of NC_082668.1, forward strand.
ATAATACATTATCATCGTAGTATCATTGATCTCCAATGCTGCAAACATTGCTGGCTTTCGAGAGCAAGGATATTCTGATGGGACTTCCCTGGTGGCCCAGCGGTTAAGGCTCTGCACTTCCACTGCAGGGGGCGTGGGTTCGATCCCTGGTCGGGGAACTAGGACCCTGCATGCCTCATGGTGCAGCCAAAAAATAAAAAATAGATTTAAAAAAAAAAGGAAAAAAGGAAGGAGAGAAAATAAAAGACGACTTGCTATTACTGTAATGAAATGTACAATCACAGCATCAGGAACAGTCGTAATGCTGGCAAAAACACCAATCTGATCTGAGCACCCGACTGGTTCTTAGAGAAACCAATCCATGCGTACACACAAATGTTCACACACATGCACACACACACACACACACACACATGCAGCATATGATTATAAACCTTTTCCTTAACTGAACAAAGAAAAGGCAACAAAAATCTTCAAAGGGCTTCTTCTTTCTGGGTAAAATTTCATAAGACTGCTCTCAAAGCAGATTGTATATGAGAGACATGAAGGTTATAGATGAGAGACAAAGACAAAAAAAAATTCACTTGCTCCAAGAATTTGCTGAACGATTTCATTTTGTTGAATTCCACCCATTAACACATGTATTTAAATCCTAACAATGACTGACAGACATTTGGAAAGCAAAAGTAAAAGTTGACCTGCAGACAGTTCATATTTGCCATATGCTTGCTGTCACCATTAACAGTCTGTAGACCATCCTAATTTATGCTTCAGCGAACTAACCTGATGTATTTTAAAGAATGTGAATACCTGTTTATTTTTCAAATAAGGCACTTTATTTTTCCTTATTACTCATATGTATGACAGCAATGATAAATGATTAAGGGCAAATTTAAGAGAGTTGGAAGGGGAGAGAATGGGTTTTCCCTCCTATGACCTATCACAAATGTTTTCCACTTAAATGATTGTCTCACTGAGGAAATTCTCAGAAAATATTCATCAGGTACAATTTCAGAAATAAAAGTTATTACCTTCAACACAGCCTAACAGAATTTTAAAAGGAACTTATTAGTGTTTAGGAATCAACTATAGTTTAAGTGGTGTGTGTATATATACAAATTACTAAACATACACTTGTTTTAACCTGTCTAATTTTTTTCCTTTTTAAAAAGAATTTTCTTACTCTCTCATGTGTTTAAGCAAACACATGTCATATTAACTAGATGCCCTTTCCTTTTCTTTCATGAAACTACACTTCTTAAGCATTATTGTAGATGAAAGAGATTTCTGATGGAAGGGAAAAGAGCGTTAGTTGTTTTAAAATTTGATAACTTCAGTCCAAATCTCCTCATCCTTTTCTCTTTGTGCATTTAAGGATATATCTTCAACTTTTCCAGTTTTAATCAGATAGCCCAGATGGTCATGTTTATGGTAAAAATGTCATTAAAGCCTGAGTAAATAAAATAATTAAGAGATTTACTAATTAATTTTTAAATATTCTAGATTCTGAGCAAAGGCTATAGATTGTTATACAGTCTTTGTCTCTTTTGCTTTTTACATAATGGTTGGTGTGTGGTAATGCTCAATAAATGAATTTTAATTAGTTACTAATAGTTATTTACAAGTTATATGTATTCTGTTTTTAAAGCCACCATATTTATGTCAAAATATTCTACAACAATCAAACCAACCATCTAACACAGGCATAACCATTAATTATTTTAAAATAAAATATTTTGTTGCTTGCATTTTAGCAAACTTTACTTTTCAAATATCTCTTCTGGTGGCATTTAAGGTATGAATCATGAAAATAATAAATAACCTGCAGTGAGTCGTAGAAATTACACATGAAAATAGATTAAAAATGGTTTAATTACAGGCTTGTGCTTGTGGTCACACTGATGGACAAAGCCCTTGGGAATATTAGAAAGCTGATCTACCCCTCACCCAACAGCATCTACCTGGATTTTCACTGCAAAACCTCCTTGTCCCTTAAATTCATGAGAAGAGGAGTGTAGGAATGATGCACCGCTTCATCTGAAGCACCAGCAAGGCTCTCGGTTCATCTGTAGAAGCAAAGCCCTGGGCAGCTGGCACCCTTCCACAGGGAGCTACAAACACCACTTTGCCACATTGCAAGTTTCCTCAGGCAGCAGATGTCTTGTAGCTGCCGTGCAGGTCTCCAACTCTACCAAGCCACCTGGACAACATATTTAATGTACCGACAATGCTTTTGTCACCACTTGGGAAAGATTTTTAAAATTTTATTTAATTTTTTCTCTCAACACCTTCATGATCAGTGAAATTTGGCCTCAGATTGCAAAAATTTGTATTCAAAAATGTAAGGGGAAAATCAAAAGCCTCTCACTTCTCCCCATCCCCCAACTTCCCCCAAGGATTCCAGAAAAAAATTCATTCATCTTCTGTATCATGACAATTACATTTTATTCTTTAAAAATCAAACGTTTCCAAAGAGAAGTTTTGCTGAACCACTGCACAGAAAAGTTAAACAACGAACTGTTAAATGGCTCACTCTCCTGCTTGGCTCTGACGGCACCAAACTTTAACGTGCCTCCACCACAACTTTAAACTGTGGGTGCAATCCTCTTAGAACATTATCTGGAAAACATTCTGACTTTTTCGGCTGCTAAAGTGATACTTACAGTACCGTGGTGTCTGTTTAGTTTAAAAATGAGGTTGATAAAGATAATGCTTTTCCTAAGATGATCTTCTACTTTTTAATGATAGCCGTAGTTTCCCCTACATAAATGACTAAATCCTTACAGAATCTTGGTCTTGATTAGCACTCCTGCTAGTAAAATTTCACATACTAAATCAGCACCAGCTGTAGCAAGCAAGAAAGGAAAAGGCAAGTGTAAATGTTCCATATGCCCCTCCAAATTGGCATCTGTGTCAGTAACCCTTTTTTTTTTAACTATTGTATACATACATTCTCTTAAGTGTTTTGTTCACAAAATACTGCTAACAAAATTCCTCTGTTGGCATCTCAAGGAAAGAGCCTGTCCTTGGTATCAGTCAACTGCACAAAATACAATTTCTCCTTCTCCTCTTGTGGTCACAGACACACCTGAACGTTCTATGTATATAAGTTGCTTCAAGTTAGTGAACCTTTATTTTGACATCTGTTCCCTGTAATATGGCACTGCAGTGCTCTTATAAAGCTGCTTTACAGTTGGAGTTTAACTGGTAGCAACACTAAACGATGTCAGAGAGACAATCAAATTATTTTGGTCACCTGGAAGGTATCTCAGACACCAGGCTCAAAACAAATAACCTGGAACGTGCTGATGGAAGACAGCATTTGTGATCACTCTCACCTCGTCGCCCCTATTTCCTTCCCATTATGAAGGATCTCTTCACACACAGATATAGAGATATAAATAAAGATATAGATACATCAGAAATAATCCCAAAGCTGTTATCTAAGATGGTACACTATGCTACTTTAGGTGGTTTTCAATACCTTATCCATTGGGACCTTATTGATTGTCTGAAATCCAGTAGATGTAGTTCTTCAGGAACATATTTAAACCATCAGTATGAATCCTACGATAGCCATTAGAAAGCTACAAACATAGAAGAGTGTACTAATTAAATGGTCTACATATAAGGAGTGTCAGTTGGCCATGTCCCAGAGGTAGCAGCCGTACAGAGGAAAAAATATGTTTAAGTATTTTCTCCTCTGTTTGGAAACTGGTTGTCCTGGTAGGCCAGCGTATATGGAAGAGAGAACACCCCTTTCTTTGTGACACTCATTGATTCCTGCTCATGCGTCCTCACAAGGGTTGATACTTTGTGTTGCTCTTGTTTACCTCCATGTCTGCCTCTCTGGATTTGACTATAAGCTCCTTGAGATAGTTTCTCTGTAGTCCTATATCTGTCCTACCAGAGTAGCAGAGTTTAGCAAATACCCAGCAAATGTTTCTCACATCAAAATGGTTAAGGAATGCTCAAAGTTTTTGTTAAAAGTTAAATGAACCGGTTGATGAACAGCTTACAAATTGGGATCAAATGACCCAACTACGTAAGGACAAGGGGAAATGGGTGAAAATTTCCTTTGTTTCCCTGATGTTTTCCTGCTATATAAACTCCCTTTCATCAAGTGTTATCATATGGGTATTGAGATTTAGTGAAGGTTGCTCTTGATAACGCATTTATATCTAAGGGTAAAAATCAGAAGACATTTTGGTTACAAGTTAAAAATCTCTTGGATTTTAAGATCCAGCTTACCTAAATTCTTAGTGAAAAATTTTAGAGAAGGGCATGTGGGAAAATCTACAACTACAATATATCTTGCAAAGTGCTTTTATAAAATATGAAAATTCATTCTCTTAGAAACATGTAGCTTCCCTTACAAGACAATGGCTTCTCTCCCTGGTACTGTTAGTAGTCCAACAAATCTGCTAGCCTCCTCTCAGGGAAGCTGTGAGAGGAATTCCCGTAGTGGGAAGTTTGGATGAGACAATCTAATGTTTATATACATGAAATTCAACTACACTTACCAACTGTATAGTGATCTTGCAGCTGTTGTAATGATTATACTGAACTGATTCTTGAAACATTTGGTCATATTACAGTTGACAGTAGCAGTGGTAAAATCTGTATATCTGCTAACCTTTATGCTCCCCGAAAGTAAGCACAGTTGTTTGTATTTCTGTGTTCCCAAATATTAGCATGGTAATAGAGTCTATATTTTTTATATGACTGCTGAATACATGATTTATTTTTTGAACAACTGACCTCTTACATGGTTGCCTGCTTGGTCTGTAAGCGGTATGCTTATTTTAATACAGTTGTATGGATGATAAATTACACACTGATATGGGATTTCCCCAGATGACAGACAAGTATTAAAATGAACTTGGAGAGTCAATCAGTCAGGAAGTCCTTTCTGAGAACTCCGTGTGTGTGCTGTCCTACCACACTTCATAATATAGAGTCATCAGCCCAAAAGAATAAGGACAATTGCTGGTGCAAGCCAGGACGGCATCAAGCTGGCATCTGGTTGCTTTATGCATGTGTCTGCTTGTTAAATATTTTTAACATCAACTTTGGTTCCTGATCCAAGGCAATTTGTGATAGTGTTGAGAAGATACCATGTAATTATCATCTTAAAATAATTAAGCAATAGAGGAATATGAAAAACAGTGTCGTTTATACAATGCTTACAAGGAGTTCATAGAAAATGGTCGTGTGCAGTAGGCAAAGTTCAGGAGGTGGTGACATATGGAATTTTCATTTGGGGCACTGGCCTTCAGATTTCAAGGTGATGTTTGGACTAATCCTGTCTATGTATATTGGGGACTGATGGTTACCAGTCATCACTGCCTTTTATAATTCCATAGGCTTTGCTCACCAGAAGCTATCTCATTCTCTAGAGATGCATGCCCGGGTACTTTGTGGGGGGTAGTTACTTCTTAAAAGGCCACAGCCAGGTCACACACGATTTAAAGTGCTACTTTATTTAAGACAATTTTCAAGGGTTTCTTCTCCCTTTGCTATCTATGATTGCCCCATTTCAGTTTGCCATATAACAGCTGTTTCGATATCCAGCATTTATCCATTCTCCACATGCATCCAGCCCAGAGGGATTGTTAAGCAGATCATTGTTTTAATTCTGGCTAGATTCCAGGTCCCCATTATTAGTGATCCTGTCTTAACATTTACTGTTCAGTTTGGCTCACAGGTGATGTTGATTAAATTGGATATGCCATCTGGGGTGGGTTTTCATCAGATAGGCACATTCAAGGCTGAGCACACCTACTGCTTCATTTGGGTCTGAAGCTTTATGCCTTGTGTGATGGCGTTCTGGACATGGCTGTGTGAAACCTGGGCTTGAGTCCTGGCATCTCCAGATAATAGTTCTTTGAATTTGGGCAATCCACTTCTCTATTCAGGGCTTTGATTTTTCTAATGAATAAAACAGAGAGAATCATCATTAATTCATTCCTTCACTTAGTTCCTTGTTAATTTTTTAACCATTTATTAGGCAGCCACTTTTTGCCTGAGACTCTGCCAGGTTTGGAGAAATCAAAGATAATAAAGAATATACTGATACTACATGTATCGTTTACAAAATATCTCTTTATATGAATAGATATGAACAAAGAGCTATGGAGCCTGGAGGACAGAGCAACAAAATCTGCCCCCAGGAATCACAGGATTTCTCAAGAAGGACATGATCATTGAGTTGTATCCTATAACTCAAGGGCTCCAATTTTTTCTTTTGTGCATCTCATTGATTAAAATATCCATGTGAGGATAACACATAACTTTATGTATTGGGAGAAAATGTCAAACATGTACAAATTATTTTTTACTTCATTGGTTAATTTAAATAAGCAAAGTAGACTTAAATACATTCCACCTGGGATTGTTTTGAGAAGCAAATGGCATGATGTGTAAACAGAGCAAAATGCTGGAGAAAGCTCTTTTGAACCTGTGGGTGATCTTGTATGCCCTTCCTATCCCAAGAGGGTGTCCCAGGACTAAATTAGAAAGTGAATGTGAAAGAATATTGGAAATGTAAAGCATTGATAATAAAAAGAGCAGTAAGAGCTAACACTTATTTCACTTTTACAATATTCGAGGTATCATCCTAATGTTCTACATGAATTAGCTCATTTAATTCTCCCAACAACCAAATGGTAGGTTCTAGAGATGAGCCATCTAAAGTGTTGATATTGTACCATTTTTGACTTACAAAAATGACAGTTTCACAGGGTTCCACCTATTTTTACTTCACTATTTTACAGATGAAGAAATGATAAAACTACACACTAATTTAAAAAATTGAAACTACAAAGTATACAGTGTAGCGCTACCTCCATCATGCCTTTCCCCTTGCTTCCATCCTATCCCACAGATGTAACTTCTTTTAACATGTGGGATATGTACTTCTAGTATGTTATTATGTCGTAGAAGTCTTTCTAAAAACACTGGATAGAATATTATATGTACTGCTCTATATCCTGCATATTAGATAAACTGAAATTATGTATATTGTTCTACAACCTGCATTGTTCACTTTACATTCTATCATGGACAGCTTTTTATGACAGCTTTTTAAGGTGGGTCTACCTTATCTTATTCAAAGTCTGTATAGTGTTCCATTACATGAATATATCATGACTCATTTAACCAATTCTTTAATGATGGATATTGCTATTAAAATAAGGCTAAAAAACAAATATCATATATTAATGAATATATGTGGAATCTAGAAAAAACGGTACAGATGAACCTATTTGCAGGGCAGTAATAGAGATGCAGACATAGAGAACAGATGTGTGGATGTGGTGGGGGAAGGGGGGATGAATTGGGAGATTAGGATTGACATATATACACTATCATGTGTGAAATAGATAGCTAGTGGGCACCTGCTGTATAGCACAGGGAGCTCAGCTCAGTGCTCTCTAATGACCTAGATGGGTGGGATGGGGGGCTGGGGTGGGGTGGGAGGGAGATCCAAGAGGGAAGGGATATATGTATACATATAGCCGATTCACTTCATTGTACAGCAGAAACTAACGCAACATTTTATAGCAACTATACCCCAATTAAAAAGAAAAGGAAAAAAAAAGAAGGCTACAGTTGATGTCATTATATGTAAATGATCACTTGTATTTTTAGGATGAAGTCCCAAAAGTACAATTATTGTGCTAAAGTGTAGATGTGTTTCACATTTTGATACATATTACTAGATTGTACTACCGAACATTTATCACAACGTACACTCCCACAAACAATATGTGCTAATGCTCACTTCCTAATACTTAGCATCACCTTTGGTGTTCTGATAGAATGCACAGACTCTCTTAGTATGTCTGTGACTCTAGACTCTGGATACCAGATCCTGCACCGTGTCATCTTCCCTGGGAATTGGAGATGAGTCAGACAAATTGGTGTAAGCCTGGCAAGTCTGACCTAAGTGAACACAGCTCCCAAATGGCAACCTACAACTGTCGATGATCTAGTAGCTACTGCAACAGGAGTATGGCCTTAGATGGAGGTTTTAATATTTTTAACAAAACTGGACCTTATCTGTGGTAGACAGATAACTGTAGACATGTAATACTCAGAAACACAGTGTAAACCAGCAACAGCCCTATGGGACACACGTGCCTTCACTCCCCAGTCTCTGGCCCTTTGCAGACAAAGACAATTCCAATAAGGACTCCACCTCTGAGTCATTCACAACACAGTGTCTCCAACAGGCACTGCAAACTCATTAGAGGAGAGGCATTAAGTACAAGCTATTTGTTATCGCTGAGCTACACAGTGGTTTTGCCAAGTAGAATCCTGGAGATATGGAATTTTCACCGTATATTCTGTTTTAGGGGAGAGGAGAAAGTGCAGGTGGCATCTGATCACAATATTTAAATCATTTTTAAAAACCACCTCCCAGGGACTTCCCTGGCGGTCCAGTGGTTAAGACTCCATGCTTCCACTGCAGGGCTTGTGGGTTTGATCCCTGGTCAAGAACTAAGATCCCGCATGCCACGTGGCATGGCCCAAAACAAACAAACAAAAACACCTCTCAGGGTTCAACAGTATCAAAAATGGGAATAGGTTGAAGCCTAAAGCCCTAGTGTGATTTGTGGGTGTGCCTAGTGGAAAATAATAATAGTTGATGCAGAAAGATTCTGATCAGGATCTTGCTGATGATGGAGAAAAAAGTGATGTCAGGAGAGCAACTACATTCATTTGATTTCTTAAAACAACTAGGTAAATGGAAATTCTGTATAATGTCTAGCATTTCTTTAATGGTATATATTTCAATAGATAAAACTTAGATTGCTGTCCAAAATTTTTGTTTTGACATTTTCCTTGATATTATATTAGTAAGGACAAGTAATGCCAGCTACTATAACAAATAACCCCCAAATCTCAATGGATTAACACAATAAAATTTATTCATTGCTCCCAAAAAAGTCAGAAAGGCTTTCTGGGTGCCTCTTTCAAGTGGTGACTATGGGATCCAGGCTCTTTGTATTGTATGACTTCCACACCTGGTCTCCACTGTTACTACCAAAAGAGAAGAGAAATCATGAAAGATCACACAGACAGTTCTGTCCAGTCCTAGAAGTGCTGTGTATCATTTCCATCAATTTCTAATTGGCCAGGACCTAATCACATGGTCCAATCTAAAGGAAGCTGGGAGACGGAGTGTCCCTGTGTGCACAGAAAAAAGAAATGGGGTTAACAAGCACCTAACCAGCCAGTCTCTGTCACAGGTGCACAACCAAACCTGGGAATTTTATTTTTATTTGTAAATTTATCAGCAATACTCCTTAAAATTTTGGAGGGAAGACTACTTTGCCATATTTCAGTGGGTTCTCAATACCACATAATTCAGGATGCAACTGTATTATGCAAATGAATGAATTCACAAACTCATAGCTCTGAGACCTGGAAGTGATCTTGAGACTCCCTAGTTGAATTCACCTCTTCAAGCAGGTAATGTGCTCTCCAGAGATTCTCAGCCTTTTTTAATCACCGAGAATTTCTTTAATGATTTTTCTCCAAAGACCTTACATTCCGAAATAATTTGTTTACCAAACCACATTTTTGGAACAATAGTATTTATTTTTCCAATGCCTTATTAATCAGAAACATAAAACTGCAAATCAAAAGTTCTGAGCAGAATATGAAGTCTTATAATGAGTTGATGTAAAGCCAGTGAGAAACAAAGAAATTGGAGTTCCAGGGAGGCTGTGTGTTATTTTAGTTATGGAATGAATGGTATCCCCCAGATTCTGATGGGGAAGCTCTAACACCCCAGTGTGACTATATTTGTAGATAGGCCTTTAAGGAGGTGATTAAGGTTAAATGAGGTCCTAAATGTGGTGCCCTAATCCTATAGGACTGGTGGCCTTATAAGAAGAGGAAGAGATACAGAGATTCTCTGTTCAAACGCAGAAGAAATTTTATGTTGAGACACAGCAAGACACCACTGCCTATAAAATAGGAAGAAAGGTCTCGCCAGAAACTAGCGCTGCCGGCACCTTGATCTTGGCCTTCCAGCCTCCAGAAAGAACTGTGAGGAAATAAATTTCTGTTGTTCAAATCACTCAGTCTGTGGTATTTTGTTATGGCAGCCCTAGCTGACTAATATACTCGGTTAAAGGTAAAATTTCCATTGTACTTCTTGAAAATATGAAAACAGACCTCAAATGCTTGCTCTATCCTTGTCAATTTGATTAGGAACAAATGTATTATTCTCCTTTTGTAAAGAGATTTACTTATGTAGGGAAATATCATCTCAAATCTCATTTCTTCTGGATGTAACTGTATCAAAAAGCCCTAGCTAGAAGAGTTAGCTCTGCAAGCATGCACTTACCTAAGATTTGGTATTTATTTGTTTGTTGCTTGCTTGTTCTTTACTATATTGTCCCACCTACTAGAGGTTCAGATTCTAGCTTTAATATTCTCTTAGGCAATCTTTGTATACAATTATACATGTATATTAAATGATGTTGAAACTTTCAACCCAAGTTCTCATTTTTAGATTAGTGCAGAGAATGGGAAAAGAAATCATGACAATTAAATGAAACATTTAGATCTGTCACCAGCAAATCATTTCCTCATCCCTCTTCCAGACAAGAATAAGTACATATAGGTTCAGAAAAAGTTATTGAGGCAATATGCCAAGGTCATTTTTTTAAAGGTTCGAAACCCTCTATTGCAAAGAGGTGTTGGTTGTCAGTGTTTGCCACACACCTCTCTCCCTCCTCCTCCATGTATGACTCTCATACTTGCACTTCATGGATCTGCTTCCCTGTGACCATCACAGACTTAAAGAATGTGAAGACTGTTAGAAAGCAGGATTTAGCATCCCCATTTTAATAATAAATACAAACACACATTTACCCAGTACGTTTTACGCCTGCCTGCAACAAAAACAGCTGAACAGATTGTGATGAAATTCAGAGACTGACAGTCTGACAAAAAAATCCCTTTTTGTCTAAAATCTGGCTTCCATAGGTTTTTGCAAATCTAAATATTTGATTTTGCACTGGAAAAGGAGCCAGTCTTATGTACAATTTATAAAATAAATGTGTAGATACATGTTTTAAAATCTCCAAATTTTGTCAACACATACTGTCCAACTTGAAAGACTTTTCTCCCCCATTTTTTTCCCTATGACTTGGGTGTATTTTCCTCCTGTCTTTTAAGGCTTTAACTATATTTATCTAATAAGAACTCTTTTGCAAACCAGTGTTTCAATAGTGATTTAACACTAGTTTCAGTGTCAGATTGCCCTTTCCACAGCAGGGAGTTTTAAGCCTTGCTGTATTATACTTCCAAGATTCTCAGGAGCTGGAGTTGGGAGATATAATATTTTCTTTGAAGTTTGCCTTTCACTACACACTGGGATGCAAACAAGCTTCAGTTACTCAGCAGTCAAACAATTCCATCACACAGCGACCAGGGCTAAATATTGTACCAAATTTTCTAATTATGTCTTTGTAATATTTGCTACACGAGGTTAGGTGAAGGCAGACTAGAATCAATATAAAACTCCTTGTCTAAACAGGACATCTGGGCTTTGAGATATGTTGTTTATTGCCTCGAAATTCCCCTTCAGCAAGTCATAATTACAATAAAGATACCTTAATCGACAAAAACCTTAAAGGTATTTCTGATAAACTCACATATATGTTAAAGGTACTTATTGTACCAGAGATGCATATGACCAGACTGTACACAAATGTGAAGTTCCAGGTTAAAACAGATATATTTTATTCCCATGCACATTATTATATTGCCTTTCTGGTTTATATATCATAGCAATTTAGCTGCTGTAGTGCTATTTCTTTAAGGAATTTCTCAATCATCTCATATCCTGAAAGTTGGACCTTTTCCTTTTATGAGATTTCTAAAGTTTATGCATCATTCCTTTCTTTCTTATTAACAGTTCAGAGAGAGAGAGAAAAAAAAACAAAAATGATAAGACTGCCAAGGAGGCATCTCATCCATGAGAGAGAAGTAAAGTGTTGAAGGACATTCCATGACCCAGTAGAAAGTATCACGAACTGTTCCCACAGAAGTTGCAAGCAAATCTGAAAGGCGAGTATTGTCAGGCATGTCCCTCGAGGCACCCCACAGTTCTGAAGAGCTGAGGAACTGAGCAAAGTAATTTTGTTTCATTACAAAAATGTAAATATTTCAGTATTGTCCTAAAAGTTAAATAAGAGTTTTGATGTACTTTAATAGTCACTAATTTATGGCAGCATCTAGACACAGTATCTAGAGAGATCCATATTTTGGAAGAAAGAAGACTTAGGGGTTTCAAGAAGTTATTTGGGATCTTCTCGATCGCTAGTGATACAGCGGAGAAAGGAGAGAGACTGACTCATAAGAACGTGCCTCTAGCAGTATTAACTTGAGGGCAGGCTTAGCTAATTAAAAAAGGTCGGCTTTGCTATAGGCAATGGGAAGCATCCCTGCCTTCAATGGGCTGAAAGTTTCAAAGTATGGAAACTTTGAAGAAGGGGGTTGAGGAAGAATATACACTAAAATATTAACTGGCAGCAGTGTCTAAGAACTGAGACTCTGAATAATTTTTATTTTCTTCTTTCTGCATACTTATATTTTTGTAACACTATAAAAATGAGCAGGGGGCTTCCCTAGTGGTGCAGTGGTTAAGAATCTGCCTGCCAATGCAGGGTACACAGGTTCGATCCCTGGTCTGGGAGGATCCCACATGCCGTGGAGCAACTAAGCCCGTGTGCCACAACTGCTGAGCCTGTGAGCCACAGCTACTGAAGCCTACACACCTAGAGCCCATGCTCCACAACAAGAGAAGCCACCACAATGAGATGCCCGTGCACCGCAACCAAGAGTAGCCCCCGTTTGCCACAACCAGAGAAAAGCCCGTGCACAGCAATGAAGACCCAATACAGCCAAAAATAAAATAAATAAAATAAGTAAATTTATTTTTAAAAGAGCAGATATGAATTGTCATCTAAAAAGCATTTAATGGAAGCAACCAAGATGTCCTTCAGTAGGTGAATGAATAAATAAACTGTGATACACCCAGACAATTGAATATTATTCAGCACTAAAAACAAGTTATCAAGCCATGAAAAGACCTGAAGGAAACTTCAGTGCATATTACTAAGGGAAAGAAGCCAAAATGAAAGGCTACATACTGTATGATTCCATCCATAGGCTGTGTGGAAAAGGCAAAAGTACATAGACAGTAAAAACTGGCGCTTGCCAGGGATTGAGGGGGAGAGAGGGATGAATAAATGGAAGACAGAGGATTTTTAGGGCAATGGAACTATATGATACTCTACATGTCTGATATCATAATGATATATGATACTATAAGAATGGGTATATGTCGCTATACGTTTGTCCAAACCCATAGAATGTAGAACACCAAGAGTGAGCCCTAAAGGAAACTATGGACTTGGGGTGATTACGACGTGTCAGTGTAGGTTCATCAGTTGTAACACATGTACCACTCTGGTGGGGCATGTTGATCACGAGACAGTCTGAACAGGGATGGAAGCAGGGGGTTATGAGAACTCTCTGACCTTCCTTTCAATTCTGCTGAGAACCTAAAACTACTCTAAAAACAATTGTCTTTAAATGTGAAAAAAACAAATAACTAAAAGAATAAAAAATGAAGAAATATCATGTGCTTTGGAGAAATTAGTATTGTCATGTCCCATCTCTCGAATCCAGTAACTTAACATAGACTCAAATGTCATCCTCTGTGATATTATAAAAAAGAAAGGTCAGCTAAATATGGGTAAACAGCTCATGAGGGTGAAAAGGTAAATGCTCAAAGTCGTCAACCACAGCCCATTCAATGTTTATTCAGAAAAGTTTAGGATTATAAAAATAAATATCATTCAAGCCATACTTAGAAGTATTACGAAGATGCACAGAAAACTCACCCTCCAGATGAGGCTTCAGAAATTGAGTCATAGACCTGCATTCAGTTGAACACCAAACAAGGTGCCCCTTTTTCTAAAGTAATGAATATTCTTCAAACAGCAAGGGAGCAGGGCTGCTGTTTGATGCTGATGACATTGAAAATTTAGGAGAACGGAAATCCCATCATTTTTCATTTGTATGCAAATTTGTCTGTTCCAGAAATTAACCCCTGGACCCCACGTCAGTTTTCATCTCCAGGAATTTTTCTCTGCCAGCACCACACAGTTTAGGCTTGTCACTATCCTGAGGTCACCAGACTTCCCCAGTTTAAAAACCACCACCACCCCCAAAGTCAGAATGGCGCTTTGTATACCCTCATTATTGGAGAATAAAGAGCAGTAGCAGGAGAGGGCTGCTGTAAAATGCACATCTCGAATGGCTGGCCCTGCTGCCAACAGCATTGAAATGCAAACTGCAGACAACTTTGGCCAAATAACTCTCATTGACCACTGCTCCCCGTCTTAGGTGAACCCAGAACAATAGACCAATCCTATTACCCTCCTTTTAAGCCAGATCTTCAACTGTTAAAAAGTTCTTTTGTTACTTCCCACCTTAGACAAATGTCACCATCTACATGTGAAGGGGAGAGAGGTGATTGAGGTTTTTAATTGATGTGGATTTAATTATGCTAATTTAGACAGCTGTAAAGCATTTCAGTATAGCTGCATAATAGGGCAAGCAAATACAGGTGCCCTTCACTGTAGGGGCTTAATTTTTAACCTAGGTAGCTTTAAAAGAGAAAGGGAGCTCAAAAGCGTGGGCAATTTACGATTTATAGAGGGAGGTCCACCCACGCTCTGAAATGTTTAGAAGGCTCTATGTGCACCCAAGAGAGAGTCGAATGAAACCCTCATTCTTCATTGAAAACTCCACACTTGCCTCTAACTAGAAAAGACAATTTTAAATGATGTGTATATCAAGAGTTGATTTGAGATAACACTAACCTAGAAGTTGGGGATTAAAAATGACCTTTATTTTCATCCCTGAAAAAAAAATCACACAATGGAAATGGTGATAAAAATTAGCAAGAATTAAAAAAAATTTTTTTTTAAAGAAAGGGCTTTTGATTTTTTGAACTTTAATGACAAGGTGAGTTGACCTCACCATGTATCTGACCTGACTTTCATTCCATTACCAGCAACATGGAGACATGATGCTAGGCGTCATCAGTGGGAAAATAGTATTCTTTTAAATTGCTGTATAATTCTGTTTGGGTTTCTTGGGGTTTTTACTTGGGGTGAATAATGCAGCAAACCCTATTTAAGTTGTATTGAGTCTTAAACAAGTATGACATGGGATCTTATTCCATGGATTAGATGCTCAAGAAACACCACATGGTTAATTCACTGCTCCAAAGGTGGCCAGGTTTTAAAGGGCAATGTTGGACAGGCCAGTATATAATAGTATGAATGAAAAGGAGGAAGAATCAAAGCCATTTTATAGCACTTTTTTTTTGTGGCTTGCTGAGGTAGGGAGGTCTGAAAATGCTCCAGCACTTCTGTGCCCGGTCACCTCTGGGTGACAATTCCCTCAAGGCCGGAGCTGCCCCCCCAGACACTGAGTCTCTCCTCCTAGGAGGCCTATTGCATTTCTAGAGGACAAAGAGCTTATCAATGAATCATCTTCCTTTCTCCCGGGCCATTTCCTTCTCAACCTTGTCAGGCTTCTCTTCTGCACATTTTCCTTTGTCCTACAGTAATCAGACATGTAATTAGCTGGCAAAGAAAAGAAGAAAGAAGCAGGGGCATCTGTCCTCTGTTCCACACAGTGGGTGGAGAGTGACCTTTCCAATCCTGCCCCAGTTTTTGGTGAAAACACACAGATTTGTGCATGAATTCTGACTCAGGTTTTTACTAACTCTTCAGATCTTGGAAGAGCTATTTAATTTCTCTGATTTCTTTGATTTATCAAATGAGATAATCATTCATGGTTCATACATTTGTTGACTCTACATATGAGCTGTGGATGAAATGTGCCTACTGTTCTTCCAGCACACAATAGGCACAAATGGTACTTGTTCTGTTTCTCTCGTCATCACCCACAATGCTTCATGCTTTCTCCATCCCAGCATCCCACCCCTCACTCCTTTTCTCTTTTCTTTGACCCATAGCTTCTTTACTCATGTTCCTTGGGATACCATCATATTATTTTCTCCACTCTTGAAAATTTACTCCCTTTAATTTTGTTTTTATTTCCTTCGCTTCTGCCCATTTATTACTTACTATTTTTTTCCTTTTGTTATTTCTCAGAGATTCTCTACCATCTTGCTCTCACCTCTTCCCCCTTTTTGCGTTATAATAGAAGTGGAGAAGGGAGGAAGTTGTTAAAGATTGAAATGGGGATCTCAAAGGAGTGGAGAAAAAAATAAATTAACATTCAAGAACTCTAGTGATAAAATTCTGATACTATTTTGCCTAAAGGAAGTCAAAATAGTGTCTGTCTAATGTAAATCTGTACAACTTATTTCTTTCTGTCTCTATGCTATAGGCATAATCTAAAATATGGAAACCAGTCATCCAAAAACACTATGGAAAAGTTGCAACTCAAATTAGTTGAGGATGCTTGTTCTTAAAATGGCATAGGCATGGCAAGAATGGTAATAATGGTAGCACTCTTTTGATTAATACTGTTTTAATAAAATTAATAATAGTAATACTGGGATTCTTTTTTTTTTTTTTTGCGGTACGCGGGCCTCTCACTGTTGTGGCCTCTCCCGTTGCGGAGCACAGGCTCCGGATGTGCAGGCTCAGCGGCCATGGCTCATGGGCCCAGCCGCTCCATGGCATGTGGGATCTTCCCAGACCGGGGCACAAACCCGTGTCCCCTGCATCGGCAGGCAGACTCTCAACCACTGCGCCACCAGGGAAGCCCAATAATGGGATTCTTGTTTCTTGCAACAAGGAAACTTTTTTTTTTTAGATGAATTGTCTTACATTCAATCAATCAACATTACAAAGTGTTCACGCTATGTACAACTTCATAACATCCAGGTCTGCGGGCACCTGTAAAACAGGGGGACCTCTAATCTCTATCCTTCTACAGGTGGGCAACCCGAGGGTCCGTCCACAGTGCTCGCTTGCCCAGCCTCCTGCCACGTCCCAGGCTGGGGACAGCTGACCAGCAGGCTTCTGAGTCCTGAGCACAGACCTGGGCCCTTCTCAGGCCTTCCCGTGAAACACACCTGAGGCTGCTGGGGCAGGGGGCGCTTGCCGAGGCGTGGTCATGTGTGGGCCGGCACCACGGGAGACAGCTGGTCCAGGGGGTCAGAGACCAGACTCGGGCGAGTAGGCCCCATTCCCTGAGACCGGAAGGATACAGAGCTGAGGTGACAGAATGAGAAGCAGCCCAGGGCATGCAGGACATGACACTAGTTGCTGGGAGGGACAGAACGGGGACAGAGGCTGAAGACCATCGGGCAGCTGAGGAAACCGGAGACACAGGTACAGTGGGGCACACGGAGGAAGCTGTATCCACACACGTCCTCTCCTGCAGGCAGGTCTGGTGTCGGGGGTCTCATCCTCTGCCCGTCCTTCCCCTCCCGGACCTGGGTGTGGCAGAGCAGAACACACAGGGCTGGTACACAAAGGTGAACACAAGCACGAACATCCCTGTGGCAGGCTTGGGGCTCAGGGGTCAGGAGGAGATGGGAGTTGCAGGACCTTGTCACTCATGACTGACCTCACAGCAACTGTGGGAGATACTGGTTTAGGTAAGCAACAAGGACATTTGTTTCTGCTTGTTACAGAGGAAGGAAAAAAAGTCAGCAAATATTAAACTCCCAAAAATGTGCCTTGTGCAAGAGTAGAGTGTGCATTCGTGTTATTTGAAAACCTCAAGAATCTAATGTACAAAAAAGGGAAATGAACCTGACAAAAGGAAACCCCAAACCTGTGTTTAGGGACTGCTGACCCTGCCTGGGGTGCCCAAGAATCCTATAGCTGAAGAAAAGCTCACAATACAGGAGTGACGAGTCACACAAGAAAATAATTTTCTGTAAGAGAGAGTCAGGAGACACAACAAACATAAAGGTTATTACCCTTAATACCTTAATCTAATAATCTGAAAGACAATACAAAATAAAGATACTTAAAATGATAAAAAAATATTTAAAAAAGGAATAACTATAAAAAGAACAGAACATAATGAAAAAAGGAAAGGCAAATTTGAAAAATAAACAAATTAAGCATGCAGAAATGAGAAATTTGTTCATTAAAATGAAAATCCTCAATGGATGAGCTAATCAGCAGCTAAAGAGCTCATCCCTGAACTAGAAAACATAGCTAAGAAAATTATCTACAATTAGTACAGAGAAAAGGAGACCCAATGCAATTTTTTTTAATGCTAAAAGACATGAAGGAAAGAATGAGATGGTCAAACATATATCTAAAAGGAGTTACAGAGGAATGAAATAAATGAAAACAAATCCATACCTGGACACATCATAGTTAAAATAAATAATAATAAAGTTAAAAAGACATGCATATTAAAGGCAACTAGAAAGAAAACTCAGATTACCTAAAGAACAGCAATTAGGCTAAAGCAGAGATTTCATCAACAAAAATAGAGTCAGCAGGAAATGGAATAATATCTTCAAAGTGCTACGGGAAAAACAACTGTTGACTTAGAATTTTATACCCACATCAATTATAATTAAAGATTAAGGATGTGATCAAAAGAGTAAGGATTTTTAAAAAAATAAAAACTGATAGAGTTTACTATCCTCAGATTTCTTACTGAAAGAACCACCAAAGGATGTACGTCTGTAAAAAGAACATTGACTTAGAATAAAGGAGAGGTACAGAAGGTGGTGCTCAAAGAAACTGGTAAATACGTGTGCAAGTCTAAGTAAATATTGAGGTAAAATACAGTGACTTAGTTTAGGGGATAAAAACAAAGGGGAAGTAAAATAATATATTGATGGTAGAAGAGTGTAGTGTTTGGAAATTAAAACAGGTAGGTCAAGTGTGCTTGTTAAAAACTTGTGAGCACCACTGAAGTAGAATATATAACTCCCATTTAATAACAACAAAAAAGAAAAAGCAATTAATCTAAATAGGAATAGGAGGGCTTCCCTGGTGGTGCAGTGGTTGAGAGTCCGCCTGCCAATGTAGGGGACGCGGGTTCGTGCCCCAGTCCGGGAAGATCCCACATGCTGCCGAGTGGCTGGGCCCGTGAGCCATGGCTGCTGAGCCTGCGCATCCAGAGCCTGTGCTCCACAACAGGAGAGGCCACAATAGTGAGAGGCCCACGTACCACACACCCAAAAAATAAATTAAAAAAATAAAAAATAATTTTAAAAAATTAATAAAAAAGAATAGGAAAAAATGACAAAGTGAAACCCAGTAAATAGAAATCATAAACACAATTAAAGTAAATCTCTGTCTTTATGTATATATACACATTCTCTTGGTTCAGTTTCTCTGGAGAACCCTAACAGAGCAGGACTGAAGGCTCATAAAGATAGTGACCTCTGGTAAGAAAATGCATTGCGTTCAATATAATGAGAGACAATAAGAATTGAAACTAACTAGTCAATCTGAGAAATGAGTGGCAAGACTAAGAATACCTTAATAAATAAACATGAGATGGCTTAGAGTTGGCACATGAAATATCAGTCAATCATAAGAAAAACTCCCTTATATCTAAAGCTAGCATTTCCAGTGAAATAAAAAACAAGTAGAATGGCTTAGTATAATTTAAGCTAGAGAAAGGAATGAGAAACTTATTTTTATTCAGCATCTACTAGATGTCAGGCAATTTCTGTACATAAAATGATCACTAAATTATCAATCAATTTCACAATATTTAATTATCACAATATTATTCAGCACATCTAATTATCACAGTATCCTGCCAAGTCAAACCCTGAGCTTTAAGGAAATCAAGTCACTTGTTGATGGTTACTTGGAAAGCAACTAATTGTTGGGGCTGGTAAGTCTGAAATCTGCAGGGCAGGTGGCAGGCTGGAGACCCAGGAAGAATTAACGCTGAATCTTGAGTCGGAAGGCAGTCTGGAGGTAAAATTCCTTCTTTCTAGGAGGACCTCAGTATTTTCTCTTAAGGCTTTCAGCTGATTGGATGAGGACCAACCACATTATGGAGAGTAATCTGCTTTACTCAAAGTCTACTAATTTAAATATTCATCACATCTAAAAAATATCTTCACAGGAACATCTAACCTGTTGTTTGACCAACTCTTGGTTCCCCAGCCTAGCCAAGCTGACATATACAATTAACCATCACACCAGGCCACGGCAATTAAATGAGATCAGCCCTCTACCTTAAGGTTCCTGTCTCCTGTCAGGGCCAGGGTCCCTGAGGTGGCTTGGAGACAGAGCTCCTCACCACGGGCAGGACCACATGCCAGCTGATCTGCAAGCCAGTCCCAGAGGCGTGTGAATGTGAGGCATCAGGGAAGGCCAGTGAGGAGAGAGGCTCAGAGGCCTCCCCATTCAGGCATCCATTCAGGAAGAAGGCAGTGAGCTGAGACCACAGAGCAAAGGAAGCTGTGATTGGTCAGAAGTCTGAGGGAGAAGTAAGGCTGGGGTGAGACTGTGTGTGTGAGAAGCAGCAAGAGAAGTACAATCAGGGCCAGAGAATGTCACGAGGATGGCAACACTCCATAGCAAAAACACTGGCTATTGGGCTTCCCTGGTGGCGCAGTGGTTGAGAGTCCGCCTGCCGATGCAGGGGACACGGGTGCGTGCCCCGGTCTGGGAAGATCCCACGTGCCGCGGAGTGGCTGGGCCCGTGAGCCATGGCCGCTGAGCCTGCGCGTCCGCAGCCTGTGCTCCGCAACGGGAGAGGCCACAGCAGTGAGAGGCCCGCGTACTGCAAAAACAAAACAAAACAAAACAAACAAACAAAAAAAACACTGGCTATTAAAGAAACAAAAGATAACTGGATCTCTAGAGGTACACTCATGATATTTCGGTTCTCAACTGAGTCCTAAATGTGCAGTTGTGGTTATCCTTGAACAATTCTCCAAAAGTCCGAGACTTACGACTGTAAGATTACCATTCTTCCATGTTGTCATGTGTTGTCTTAGTCTGTTTGGAAGGCTATAACATAACACCATAGACTGGGTAACTTATAAATAATAGAAATTTATTTCTCACCGTTCTGGAGGCTGGATGTCCAAGATCAGGGTGCCATCATGGGCAGGTTCTGGTGAAGGCTTGTTTCCCGGTTCCAGGTGAGTCCTCACCTGTGGAAGGGGATAGGGAGCTCTCTGGGGTCTCTCTCATGTGGACACTAATTCCATTCATGAGTGCTCCACTTTTATAACCAAAGGCCCTCCCTCCTTACACCATTAGTTGGGGCATTAGGATTTCAACATATGCTTTGGCGAGGGGGTGGGGAGGGGATGGGGGATGGGGGGAGAGCATAAAGCAAACATTCAGATCATAGCATACGTCTTTATATGGCGCCAATGAGCCAGATTTTCTGGCTGCAGAGCTTGGCTTGCCCCTCCCCGCCACCTACTAATCTGGGGCAACTATTTTGACAATTTAAGCCTCAGTTTTCATATCTGTAAAATGAAAATAATATCACCTACATTAAGGTTGCAGTGAAAATTAAATAAGATAATCAACACATCTAAAGCAATTGACATTTTGCTTGGCCAATAGTAAGTGCTTAATGAATGTTAGTGTTATCAGTTCTATCCATCTCCTCCATCAGAACCATGTTGAAAAGTTAACCTCTGGCCACTCACTACAAATGCCTCTTGTTTTTGCATGTGTTTATGATGGGTTTTTAAGTTATGTATATGTGAGTATATTTCTATTTCATTTGTGTTTGTGGAGCACCCATTAAATTTAAGAACATATAATGCCTTTCAAACTTCCCATAATGTCTCACAATTCCTAGTGACTTTTATTAAATTTAACAAGCGTTTATTGAGAACATACTATGTTCAGGGTCCCACACCAGGTGCTATTCACTACAGTGGATGAAACGAATGTGTTTATCATTAAGAAAGCTTTTCATAAAGTTTTTATATAAAGTCTCAGCACCGAAGTGAGAATGTAATAATATGAATCTGGAGGCCATACAACTGGGTGTCTATCCAGGAGGGACACAGACTGCAAAGACAAGCTCAAGGTTCAGTTTTCAACGTTTACGAAATGCCTGCTCTGTGCAAGCAGGACAATCCTTAGCTTCAAAGGTGTTAGAAGATGACTTACCTTAAAGATGTGTGCTTTGTTTATTTGCTTTTGTTTTGTGAGGTGATCTATGATTGTAAATTTTTATTAAATCCTAGCAGCATTCTTGACACTAAACAAACACAGTGAGTTGCTAATCACAGCACGGGTCATTTATTTTCTGTTCTGGGTCACTTCTTTTCTCTATTGAAGGAAAAGAACATGACAGCTCTCTGTTAATAATGCCAAACTCAAAAAATCCATTTTCTTTTTAAAATCTGAGTATCATGTTCCTTTAACCACACCTCCTTTTTAAACCTGGTATTCACTTCTGTCCATATTTTTCAAGATACTACTTAGTAAATAAGACATGCTACTAGAAGGAATCGAGAGGTAAAAGGAAGCCTGAGCCACCATCACTAGTTTCTATGAGCAGGAGGTAGATTATGCTTTCAGAGTTGCTATGTACATTCTCCCTTGGCTCTCCTTCCCCACAGAACCCAAAGAGCAAAACAATACATCTCCCCATGAATATATTATCAGCACTAACTTGACAGTCTCGCTGTTGACAATATCGGTTGTACTTCACTTCACTTTCCTCCTGTGGTCGAAAACCAGATCCAGCCCCCTGGGCCCTTCCTGGGGCTGTACAGCAGCTGAAGGGCCAACTGCCAATGGGTCTGGAACAGGCTTTCCAGCCTCGGCACCTGACTTCCTGGCTGCCTCCATTTCAGGTCTCATTGGTTGATGCGGCAGCTGTGATTCTGACAATGAGCTTGGTGTTGGGTCAAGTTTTTGTTTGGCTGACTTATTCCCACAGATGCCATTTTCCTTGACTCACCCTTGACTACTGAGAATGCTTTTTATTACCTTTTAAAATCATGTGATATCCATAAGCAAAAATTGGGATTAACATTTTTGAAAGCATTACCCATGACTGATTTTTTTTTCAATGCTGAAATGCAAGACGTAAAGCTAGAGCCAGCCCAATCCTGCATTTAGCAGAGTGGTGTATCAAGTATCATTTGTAACTTCAGAATAAAATGCACAGATTTTTTTCCTGATCTTAGGAACCTGGATGCAATGTCCACCCATGGAAGCAGTTTACAAATGCAAAAGTAGGAAGCGTTTTTATGTATTAGAAACATTGTGACAATCCTCCTTTAAAAGAATAAATAATTGTGTTCTAATATAAAGAATGTGAAATAAAAATATGTATAACTCTATTGATAAAACAGGACTTTTATTCAATAGTTACAAGACAAGTCACTTGCAAAACTTGCTTACACAAGGAAAAAAGTCTCGGTGTTGTAGCTTTCTTCACCATAGAACACCATCCTCCCCCAAAACAGACTGCAATAATTAATGTCCATAGTATGAAAATTCTATGTGATATAATTTATTTATGCTTTGTTTAAAAAAGGCCAAATTGAATGCCAGCACTTGAGATCTTGAAATAATGCTGCATATGTTGATACAATAATTTATTAATTTTATTGATTCTCCTACTTATATGTTGATATTTTTAAGAACTGTATTGTTTTTATTATACAAATTTATAAGATATCTAAATATTAAAGAAATATATAAAATAGAAAATAAAAGTCTAACCACAGACATTTTAATATAAACAGCCTGGTGAATAGTCCATCAAACTTTTCTCTCCATATTCTAATGTATACAGACATAATTTTTACCAAACTGTATCTAATATTTCTTAGACACTTTTTCATTTCATGATCTCTAAAACTATCTCATTCTTTGAATACACACATATTAGTGGGTTACATGAGTATTCTATAAAATATACAAATATTAGTGGGTTAAGTTCATGGCTTTGCAGCCAAATGTCTTGGTTGAGTTTGAATCCTAGCTTCACTGTTAGTAATTCTCTGACTTTGACAAGTTGCTTATTTTCTCTGTAATCCACTTTCACAACCTGTAAGGTGTGATATTAACAATACCTTCCTGAAATGGTTGTCACCCAGGATGAGGAGTTACTGCCTGGCACTGGTAGGCATGCAACCACGACAGTGCTGCTACCATGGATGTGCGATATCTTATTAACAACCTCATGTTGGTGGACATTTAGAGTGATTACAATTTTTATTCTCATACATTACACACTAGTGGACTTCTAAGTACAATGTTGTGAGTATTTCTACAGGCTGTATTTTGGAAGTACAGTTTTCTAATCAAAGGTGGTACACATCATTTAAATGATAGATATTGCAGGGTAATCATCCCCCAAATTCTAACTACTCACACTGTGAATAAAAGTGAATGAGAATAAATTTGGGATCATGAGAAATATTTTATTAAGTCTCTTATCTATGCAATAAAAATGCATAGGTTTTTTTTTTTTCAAAGAAGCAGGGGATTACTGTAACACAAGTAACACTTATATCATCCATAAAAATCAGAAACCTTTTTTTCCCATAATTCCTATGATTCTCACAGTTCTGCAAGTCTTTGAGCCCCTCTTTGTATTCATAGCATCTTGTCTTCCTATAATCAGTTATTATTAACTGCAGAACATAATAGTCCATCAGGCAGCTACTCATAAATATCTACCAATCAGATGTGTAACAAATGCTTATGGAAATTAATAAGTCGAGAAATGGAACAATTATGTCATATTCTACAGGTGTGGTAACAGTGTTTCTGAAAGCCAGACTGAACATAGCCTGACCACTCCACCACATATTCAGAACTGAGATGGTTCCAGGCTACTTTTCTGTAGTTACACCAGAGCACAAAGAGGACAAAAAACATACTGATAGCAAGTGCCTCTAATGTCTGGTAATAAATGGTACATGTGTGGTGTGAGAGAGTATGCCCTCAAGCAGTGAGCACTGAATGGCAAATATTTTACAGCTTCTGGAAATACTTATACATTTCTTTCTAGTTCTTTGGCATATAGCTAATTTGAGGCTTTGTCAGGGATCATAACATCTGATGCAATGACAGTAATATCCATCTCTATCAAGACAGAGTCCAAAAATTGTTTTTGAATAATAAACAGGTTTGACAGCACATTAATAGAAGGGTAAAGATAAATATTTACACAGGAGAAGTGGTCCATAGGCAAATCTGTTCTCACACACAGCTGCAAATATTGTGTTCTTTACAAAGTTGTATTTGCCTTCTGTGTTCTGGGTTGTTTACATGCCCTAAAACCTCTGCACAATGGAGTTTTAAGATAAAATACATAAAAATATTTAAATATTATCATTGAGAATTTTATTTCACCCTTTCTAAAAATAGGTTAATATGTGACATTGATATTTTTCAACCTCAAATGCAAATTTTTTCAAAAAGTGGGAATTTGGAGCCAAATAAAAAATTAATGGACTTATATTTTAAAAAGAGTTATCCAAGAACAATATTTGCGTTATATAGTTTTATATTTAACCTGTTTTAAACATAATTTTCTAACTTATCTTCATTTTATTTTAGTTTTTACCTTATCTTAATTCTAAACTACAATATTTCTCTACAAATTGAAGCCTAATTCTTTGGAAATAGTGTTCCGTTGGCATAATTGGTATTATAGAGTTTTAAAGTATATTATAGAATAGTCTGGCACTAGACACTAAATTGAACTTTTAAAGAAAATGTTGGAAATAGCTGTAAGGGGGAAAGAAGTAGCCTTTTAAATCTAATTTGTTATGCACCGCAGTAGGGTGATGGATGCAATGAAAGTTCTTTTATTGAGTTCCCATGTCCAAAAGGTATTTAGGTAGCAAAGGATGTTAAGCAGACCCCCTGCAATCTGCCTTTAACTGAAGATAGCAGGAAATAAGGTATATAGGTCTGTGTCCTCCTGGTTTTTATTTCCTCGGGAGTACAACTCATGCAAAGGACACCTTAGGCTGCTTAGCTGATCACAAAGGGTGCACTAGACCCCCTCGCCAGCTGCCTGAATAGCGTGATCTGAAGGGTGGCTGAAACCATACTGGGAGTTCAGTCCTTCAGGTGGGTCTTTTCAAATTCCAATAGTGAGAAGTTCCTGGAGAATTGGTAAGGATTTCACTAGTCCCCAGCAGGTTTGAGATCAAAAGCTTTGGTTAAATAGAAGCCTGTTGGGAAATCTTAAAACCTCTTTGTGATGTAACTTTAAAAAGTTAATACAAAGAACCCTTAAACTGCAGCAGTAACAGAGCGAACAAAGAGTATATCAAAACTGATTCCATTAAGGGAAAGCGGACATACAAATTCACTTAATTTAAAGAGCAATCCAGTTATAGATTTAGACCATATAAATTCTATATAATAGAACTTAGACCATACCATCGAGCCCATTTAGATGTGCTCATTTCTTGTTACATATGCCAGACTTCATTCTTGGTCATTCAGATATGGTTTTTAAACAACTTATATATTCATTTGCTGAAAGGAGAAAGAGTGGTGTGCATTTAAACTCATTCCTCAAGAAGAGAAGATACTTTTAAAACAAATTAAAATTAAACTTGATGGGGACCCAATCAGTCAGTTGGTTATCTCTTTTTCATGGTGTCAAACTGCTAATTGGCCATCCACCTTAAAATAATAAACCTTCAATTGATATTGATTAGTAGATCATTAATGAATGCATTAATTCTAATGTAATTTTTATAATTAATACCAATCCATTTTTTGGCAAGTCACACACATTTTTTTTTTTTTCGGTACGCGGGCCTCTCACTGTTGTGGCCTCTCCGGTTGCGGAGCACAGGCTCCGGCCGCACAGGCCCAGCGGCCATGGCTCACAGGCCGAGCCGCTCCGCGGCATGTGGGATCTTCCCGGACAGGGGCACGAACCCGCGTCCCCTGCATCGGCAGGCGGACTCTCAACCACTGCGCCACCAGGGAAGCCCTCCACACTTTTACTAACTAAACTCATCAGTTAATATTTTAACGGAAATATTTTGCTTGGTCAACACCACCCTAAAAAAACCTTTATTTGATTTTAATATCTGAACTTTGCAATTTCTTTGGAATCTTTCAAAACATATTCTTGTACACATATTCATGTACACATTTTCACAACAGGCATGTGAGATGGGTAGGTTAAGCATTGTTTTCCTTTTGGTTTTTAATAAATAGGGATGCTGAAGCACACTTGGAGGATAGATAGCGTGCTCTCCACTGCACAGTCATTTAGAGAAGACTTGGACCAGGCCCTATAGCTCCCAATTTCAAGCCTACACACTTTTCAACTGAGCAATGTCTCTCAGGCTTCAGAATGTAATTACAGCTTATGTTAAAAAATAAAGTGAGGCATATTAAAAATTTTAAGATTCTACTTGAGCAAAAACTGATTCGAATTAAGTAGCATTCAATTTAGCAGATAGAAAGGACCTCTGAGGAGCTGTACAAAATGAAACTTTTGTAGACAAAAGGGAGCAGGGGGCTTCCCTGGTGGCGCATTGGTTGAGAGTCCACCTGCCGATGCAGGGGACACGGGTTCGTGTCCAGGTCCGGGAAGATCCCACATGCCGCGGAGCGGATGGGCCCATGAGCCATGGCCGCTGAGCCTGCGCGTCCGGAGCCTGTGCTCCACAACGGGAGAGGCCACAACAGTGAGAGGTCTGCGTACCACACACACACACAAAAAAAAAAAAAAAAAAAAAAAAAAATTGGAGCAGGAATAAAGAAGTTATACTAGGCCAAAAAGTGGGTTGGTTATTGCAAGGTTACTTTCCTTTAGGGGATGGCAGGGAGTTACCAGGCAGATTATGTAACCAATAATCTGGAGATTATTAGTTATTATTAGCTAATCTGGAGATTCCTGGCTTAAGATTCCATTTCTGGGAGAGCCAAAACTGTAACTAAGTCTCAGTTTGGTGATGTGGGGCTTAGCATAAGTGATCCCATTTGGGGCCTGTTGTCTTGTTTTTAACACCTAAGTCGCACACGGCGGGATTCAACCCAAAGAACTCTTTTTCAAGTGTGGTCACTATTGACCATGAATATCCTAAAATTCTCATAGTGATAGATGGAGAAACTGATCCTTCTACTATATTCAGTTTTATTCTTCTCTTCTTCTCTCATGTCTTCTTTTACTTCTTTTCCTCGTCTGTTCTTCTACCTGTGTGTCATCTGATTAATGATAGGAAAATAAAGAAAGGAAAGTGGCAGATTAAGTCAATCTCTGTGGGTAAAGTATAAAAATCTTTGGGGCAAGTACTCCTTGAATGAAACACCCCGATGAGTTTTCCCCCCAGCTACCTGAAGTCCCTTAAAAAAATATGAACAAAGATCTCAACTGAACTGACTAGCTCTACTGAAAGCAAAGAGACAATACATTTTTGAGGGTTCTGCATCCTTACAGGGTCTCCACTGAAACAGCTGAGCCAGAAGCTCACCCTTGCCAGGTGTGCCGTCAGATTTTGGTCTGCTTTAAGCTGTTTAACGAGCTCCTATTCGTGTCTGTCCTGATGGAATGTTCACTGAGGTAGGTGCAATTAGCCCTTTGTGATAAATAAAAAACTTCAAATCAGTAATGAAAGGAGGGCATGGTTACTAAATCTCTGATTCCCGAATATGCTTATGTGAGTGTATTTACATATATATTCTATATGGATTACATATGTGTTCAAACAAATATAGTTAATCTCTGAGGTGTTATTAGAATATAAACATTCTGCTCAAACACTGGCTCCGTGCTCAGGGGGAACTATGTGAACTAGCTTATCTTGATACTCTGGATACTTTCAAAGACACCCTAAGACCTTGCTATGCTTGAAGTTATTGCTTACTTGTGGAGTGCTTTAAATTTTTAAATCCATTCCAACGTGCCACTACATATTCTTGTACTGGAACTCTAGTCTTGAATTCCAAAAAATTCAAAACCCACTACTCTAGCAAATGAATAACTTGAACATAAAGGTATTCTTTGAACACTTGGCATACCATCATCAAGATTCTGGAAACTAAAGAGATTATTTTAAAAGTGTATGTTATAGAATCAGTCTCAAGACATTTCTACTTTTGTAGTGAAAGAAATACCCGCAGAGATGATGCACAAATTCATGAATTGTTCCATAATTTTAAATTGATCGCTCCCTCCTCCACCCCACCTTATCTTACATCTGCTCTAATGAAGCATTTACACACTTTATTTCATGTGAAATTTCACGTGTCTTTTTCATTAGAGTCAGAGACTCTTGTTTATTGTTGTTAATTCAGTGACTATCACAGGATACATGATAGGTGCTTAATAAGTGTTAGCTGAGCTAATGAATGAAAACTAGATGAGCACCTGGAGGACAAGAAGAAACAGATGATTATGGGTTGATTTTTTTTTTCAGTGGCCAAAACAGAAAAAGCAAAAATTAATGTCTAGAATTTTTTCAAAGTGAAAATAGCTATCTTTTCTGACTGATAAATAATACATGCTCACTGGAAAATATTCAAATATCTCACTGTAATTCCTCTATTAGAGAAAACCAGTAGTTATGATTTGGTGTACGTATATATCTCTCAGGTGTTAATCCATGCACGTACAAGGTTGACTTAAAAAAAAAATTGGAACCATAGTATATATACCCTTTTGTTCACTGACTAGCTTTAAAAATTTAACAGTATATTTCTGATGCCTTTCCATGACACAAGTGTTCCCCTTTAACTGGCTATGGTAGCCTCTATTTTGTATATTTCATCGTGTGTTTAATTCTATTGACAGGTATTTAGGTTGCAGTCAATTTTTATTCTTATAAACAGTGCTTCAATAAACATCTTTTAACATCTTTGCAAGTTCAGATTTATTTTCTTGGCATAAATTCCTAGATGTGGAATGGACTTAAAATGTTAAAGCATGTTGTTAAATTATTCTAGAAAAAAAGGTCATGACAATTTATACTCCCACCAACTGTATAAGCCATTTTCTCTATCACCTTGCCTGGATGTAATTCATTTAGAAATCCTTGTTAACCTAATAAGGAAAGAAGCTTCATTGGTGGTTGTTGTTATTGTTTTTCCATTGTCGTTTAAAATCCTAGACTACTTAGGGACCTTTTAAATAAATCAATTCTTGATAAATCACACATGTCCCACCCATGAAACATGTTCAGTACCAAATTAACTCCCCTCTCCTACTCAACTGGGTTGTCTTCTCTTTGTACCAGCACTAGGTATGAATCAAAGAAACAAGAAGATCTTAATATTAGATTGAACATACCTAGGAGAGATCTAATATGTATGTATAAATTGATGAAATCTCAAAATAAAATGTGTTTGATTATTGACTAAATAGTTTCATGGATCCCCTCTATTAATGTAGATAATTGAATAAATGAAAACATAATTCACAAATTATATAACCCTGTTGCAGGAACAAGTCTTCAGATCATGTCAGCTACTGGTAATAAGACCACCTACCTCTAAGTTTTTTGCAGTCTCTTAACGGGATTGTTAGCAATTCTACCACGAAGTCTAGAACTCAAGAAGCTGCTGACATGATGTGGTGGTGTGAAAAAATCTGTGAAACCAGAGAGATGTGTCTAAGAATACAGCACTCACGACATGAATAAAAACCATTTTATATTTCTCTAGTCCCAGTAATTGTATGTGCCAAACCTTGCCTTGGAAAAAGAAATAGCACCTTTATACTTCAAAGCTTACAATCCTATCCCAAAGAGTAAACACTGGTCAATATTTCTTGCCCATGAATAATGGTAAGGTATTTGCAGGAAGGTCTTAGAGACTTCACGTGTTTCTTTGCGGACTGGGTCAGCCCTTCCGCATAGCTTGCCAATGCGTATGAAGTCTATGTTTTGAAGGCATCAGTGTGAAGAATTGCAGCCCCACTGCACTATTTTACTACTCACCACAAAACTTAGCAGCAGTGAGCTACCGGTTATGTTCACTAAGACACGGTAGTTGTGCTGTCTACTCTATACAGCAAACAAACCCAAAATTTAGTGACTTAAAACCACACACATTTACTATCTCACAGTTTCTGTGGGTTTAGAACCTAGGCACAGTCTAGCAGGGTCCCCTGCTTCAGGGCCTCTCAGAAGGCTATTATCTAGAAGTCAGCTGGTACCACAGTCACATTAGCTGGGGCACGATCTGCTTCCAAGCTCACATTAGTAGTTGTGATTCAGTTCTTCCTAGTCTATTGGAATGAGAGTCTCAGTTTCTCGCTGGCCGTTGGCCAGAGGCTGCTCTCATTTCCTGGCCACATGGGGCTCTCCAACATGGAGACTTGGTTCCTCAAAGCCAGCCAGAGAGAGACCCTGCTAGCAAGACAGAAGTCATGGTCTTTTATAACCTAATCTTGAAAGAGACATCCAATAACTTTGTCCACATTCTATTCATTAAAAGCAAGTCACTAGGTTCAAGGAGAGGTGATTGCACAAGTTAGTGAATACTAGGAGTCAGGGATCATTGGGGGCCACCTTAGGAGGTTGCCTACCACAGCAGGTGGTTCCTCAGTTGATAACAGGAATAGAGGACACTGGGGAAAACTGGAAAGGGGAAGGCCAGGAGACACAGTGGGAGAGGAATTTCTCAGGAAAAGGCTCACAACACTCCAGTGACACATACACTGTCAACAAACACAGTTGAATCTGGGGGGTGTTAACCACCTTGGGAAAGGGTGTTAAGTCTCAGGTCAAATCAGTATGTACCATGTCAAACCAGTAACTTCTCAAATTATGTATTATTGGGGAAAATTGAAATAATAGTATAACTGGGTGACAATGGCAAATTAAAGGATAACAGAGAAACACCAAGAGGGAAAATATTCCATACCGAAGGTAAAAAAGAGATGGTAATTCTTCTTCCCTCAAAATGTATCTAACAATTAACATTGACAAAGTGAAATTAATGACATTCAAAGGACTCTTAATCTGTATTTATTCTATCTAAACATGTACACCTGCCATTTATTTGTCATTTGTCTAGTTTAAATTTTGAGTTTGTCTTGTCAAGACCATAGACCTCGTGATAATTTCATGTTTGCCTTTGCACCCACCACTCACTTTGATAGGATAGTTGGCTCAAGGTAAGGGTATGTTGGGGACCATAAAACAAAATAGAGAAAATATAGCTTACTGATTTATATGGGGGAGGGGAGCTCATACTCACACTAGGATTTTTTTTTAGCATGGCTGTTCTAGTAAGTTGAGCTAATCGGCTGAGTGTTTGCATGGGTGGGTTATATACATGTTTCTGTGATAACAAAAATGAACAGAGATATAGCAGATAAATTGCCTTAACAGGTTTTGCTTGGTTTTAGTGCAAAAACTTACTAATTAATGCAAGTGTTGCAATCATTTTTATGACATTCCCCAAAGATGGCACTTTAAGGGTTATGCCATATGCTGATTGACAGTGGCCATAATTCCACACAATGAGACTGTATCAAATTGTTTGAAGTGAGGTGATATTCATCTCTTGAAACTGATCAAACATATCATTGCATCAAACAGTATTACAATATAATCACGCTGTATGTGGAGACTGCCAAGGCTGATCATCATGTTGTACTCTTTTCCCTTGGACTTCTCTAATAGCAGTTGTGACACACCACTGCATCCACATTTTCCTTTAAGAACTCAGAATCCAAGATAGAGAAAAAAATCTGCATAAAATTGTGGTTTGGTTATGCTGTGTGAGTGTTTGTTTGCAGACTGCTTTAGAATTACAATTTTCCTTCCATAAAGGTCTCCCTAAGTATACAAATAAAAACCTGGTAAGGCCAAGATAAAAAGAGAAGCTTCCAAACAGGGCAGAAAATAATTCAAATGCCTTTTATTTGTCTTTAGTAAACAAGCAAACACGGAAGAAATGTCTTTTTTAAAAAATACTTTTTAGTGTCTGAAATTTCCAATGGTATTTCTTCCTAATGTACTGTTTTGCAAAGACACTTGCTTTATCTACTGACTCTGGGGCTATTTCAGCTGCAGATGAAAATGATATTAGAACACTATTCTTCTCCCAGTCTTAGTTGCTGCTGATCTTGGAAAGCAGTGCCAGGATGGGCATGAGTAAATGAGGGCAATTTGGCTATTCTCTTAGTGGCATTCTTAGTGGTATGAAATTCTATAACACAGCAGCTTTTAGACTGATATAATTTAGGAATTGCCCTTTTATTATCCATCCATCCAGCCAGCCATTCATCCATCCATCTATCTAATAACTTGGGGACTATGTTCAGAATAGTTTACAAATAAACAGGATGCTAGGATGGGAGCCATCATCTATTCACGCTGACATTCACTAAGAGATGTGTTACCAATTCTGGTCCTCCAGGGTTGATCCATGCAAGTCTCTGAGATGTCACCATCCTCTCTGGACCTTATTAATTTGTCTAAGCCAACCCTAACCCTAACCTGTTAGGTTAAATATTCTTAGACTTCTGGGCCTATAGGAACTATGTGGTTCTTTCAGAGACTCAGTGGGATATCAGGAACACAGAAGCTCTCTCTGATTGGGTATCTGAACCCAGGAACACAGAGGCTCACTCTGATTGGTTATCTGAACCCAGGAACACAGAGGCTCTCTCTGATTGGTTATCTGAACCCTCTCACAGCCATCTCTCTCTTGTACTGCTCCTGCACTGTGGTGGGTGCAGGGAACCTGTGAGGCTAGAGGATCCTGGGTTCCCCCAAGACACAAGACCAGCTAGCTCTCTGCTCCCAGATTCTGCTAACCATGGACAATTTCTCCCAGGTCAGGTGCAGGAAGATCAGAGCCAAAGTCCCTTTTCAGAGACACCATCAGTCTTTAAGCTCTGTGCTTTCCTTCTGACCATTTTTTCCTTTTCTTCTCTTCCTTAACCTATAGAGACTTCATTTAACATATGGTGAAATACACTGAATTTTCATCTATTTTCCCCAAATCTTTTGTTTGTGATGTTAATATCATGATTTCAGATCTTTAGGGCATGTCTGATACACAAAGGCCCAGGGTTTTGAAATTCAAAATCTGAGAACTGTCTCTTCCCTTCTCTTTCTGCAAGAGCATCCATTGCTCATGCAAGGAAGGACAAAAGTCCTAGTAGCTGCCCAATGGTGAAGAAGGGTCCCTATGTATCCTCTCTTGCTTTTTCGTCTTCTACTTCATTAATTTTGTTGTTTGATCCTTTATTTCCTTCCCCTATTTTCTTAGAGTTTAGTTGGCTGGATTTTTTTTTTCCTAGTTTGTTGAATAGAATAGTTAGTACTACTTAAGCTACATCACATATTTTTTATTTTGCTATTGGTCGTTTTAAATTTTGAAACAATCAAAAATTCCTTTTTTTTTCTAGCAAAAAAGCTAGACATAGAGTACAAATAGCTTGTTTTTCCTGAATACTTATAAACTGCTGACCAGAAGGTCCATTAGCCCCAAACAATTTAATGTGTGTTTTCTACAAATAAGAACATCCTCCTACTGACTGCAACACAACTAACAAAAGCAGGAAATACGTTTTGATACACTCCTGCCCTTTGGTCCACACAGACCACATTCCAGTTTCACCAACTGATGCAACAATATTTTTTGTAACAAAAGGATCCACTTCAGAATCACACACTGCATTACTTGTCATGTCTCTTTAGTCTCCTTCAGTATGGAATATTCTTCAGTCTATGGTGGACTTTCATGATTTTGATGTTTTGAAGATGAGTCCAGTTACTTTGTAGAATTTCCCTCAGTTTAAATTTGCCTGAAGTTTCCTCAGGATTGGATTCAGGTCACAGTATCACAGAAGTGATGCTGTGTTCCTCTCAAAGAAGCAGACCAGGTCATGCATGGTTTCAATAGCTGATGTTCACTGTCACCACCTGATAAAACTGATGTCTTCCAGGCTCTCCCACCATAAAGTTACTTTCCCCCTTTTGTGGGGAGGTACTCTGAAATCATATAAATATCCTGTTCCTCATCAAACTTTAAATTCATTCATTCATTCATTCATTGATTTATGCCAGTATGGTCTCTTGGTCTCTTATTTTACTTAATATTGTAAATTCTATGAGTTACCATCATGTTACTATCCATATGAATACTCAAATTATGTCCAATGTGTCTAGTAGGAGTTCAGTTAAGCTGACTTCTAGGCCCTTTTGATATGTGCCCATCATTTTTTTTTAACACTTCTTTGGTTTATGGTAGAAGTTCCAGGTTTTTCTTGTACTTTTTCTCTCCCTCAGCCCCAGAATCAGGCATTTCTCTAAAAATTTCCTTTTTTTTTTTCCTTAATGGAATATGGTATTTGGAACCCAAGATCTGGGTGCTATGTATGTTCATTGTTTTTGGAGTGTTGCTGCTTCCCATATAGAGCCAGGAATTATATATATGTGTGTACCATATATTTACATTTATATTTATTTCTATTTATAGAAATTGAAATCTATCTATATTTATCTATAGATATTGAAAACCACGAGTTCATGCTTATACCTCCAATCACATGTTTGTTCTAGTTTTCTCCCTTTCTGTGTATGTAACCCCATCTCTAATAGTGAGAAGACAAGCTTCCATAATTCTTCAAATCTTTACTTACGCAACCAACCTCACTTTATGCAACCAATCTCCCATCCTTGCTATGATCCCCTCCCACACACAGATGCCCTCCTCTCCCTGTTTGGGCTCTGACTCCCCTGTGTGGATACCTGCTCGCCCTGTTCAGGCTGATTCCTCATGCTTTTTTGCTACCATCCTTGACTGGATGTTCTCTTCACCCTCCTTGGACCCTGATATTCTCCAATCTTGCTCTCTCTCACCTAATGGCTTTAGAAATGAATTATTCAGGAAGGGGAAGGAGTACCAGTCAAGTTTTTTCATGTAATGTTTTCCTTATCCTCTTCAATCCAGAGTTGAGTTTGCGGGAAAGTAAGAGAAATCACCAGGGGCCAAAAGAAAGAAGGAACTGAGAGCCCAAGTGGTAACCACATGAACTAACTAGGCAGTATAGGAGCTGGGATGGACTAGGGTGGGGTTATGTCTCAGAAACCTAGGAGTTTTCATTTTTATTCTCAGAAAGACACAGAAGACAAGACCTTGGAAATTCTGCAGGGAGGTGGGGATTTGAAACTGAACCTCCTACATAAATCCAGGATCATTCAGGGCTCCCCCTTCCGTGAAATGGTAGAGGAGAAATAATCTGCACACTAGCACAAAGAGACAACAAGGAAGCAAGCTATTGAGGCCCGGGTGCAGGGTAGAAAATAAGCCTTTCCAGAGAAATTGTAATCACAGACATGTACCGCAAATGAGCTTCGTGTCAACCACATGGCCCTGAACACTCCATATTGAGATTCAGTGTATTCTCAGCAGAAGCAAACTGAGAAAAAAATCTTGTGTAATAAAACCTCATCACAGGCCACACTTGATGCCTCCAGATGAAGCCTATCAAAAATGAGCTCACGGGCTTCCCTGGTGGCGCAGTGGTTGAGAATCCGCCTGACGGTGCAGGGGACACGGGATCGTGCCCCAGTCCGGGAGGATCCCACATGCCGCGGAGCGGCTGGGCCCGTGAGCCATGGCCGCTGAGCCTGCGCGTCCGGAGCCTGTGCTCCGCAACGGGAGAGGCCACAACAGTGAGAGGCCCGCGTACCGCAAAAAAAAAAAAAAAAAAAAAAAAATGAGCTCACTGTTCAAAATTACAACACATACAAGGTAACAATCCACCTTGAGAGACACAGGAAAGAGTAAACACAGCAGAATTAAACCCCAAGGAATTTCAGATAATAGAGCTGTAATAGAGAGACTGTAAAATATATAAATTTTAAATGTTTAAAACATTAGAAAAGAAAAATAAAGCATTAAAATATGTGTCTGTGTCCTAATCTCCTCTTCTAAAGGACATCGGTCAGATTGACTTTGGGACTCTCCCTAATGACTTCATTTTGACTTAATTACCACTTTAACACCTTAGCTCCAAATCCTTCTGAGGTACTGGGTGTTAAGGACATCGATATATGAATGTTGGGCTTCCCTGGTAGCGAAGCGGTTAAGAGTCCACCTGCCAAGGCAGGGGACAAGGGTTCCAGCCCTGGTCCGGGAAGATCCCTTATGCCGCAGAGCAACTAAGCCGGTGCACCACAACTACTGAGCCTGCGTTCTGGAGCCCATGTGCCACAACTACTGAGCCCACGAACCACAACTACTGAAGCCCACGGGCCTAGAGCCCGTGCTCCGTAACAAGTGATGCCACCGCAGTGAGAAGTCTGCGCATTGCAAGGAAGAGTAGCCCCACTCGCCGCAACTACAGAGAGCCCTTGCACAGCAACAAAGACCCAACTCAACCAAAAAAATTAATTAATTAATTTTAAAAATATATATGGATTTTGAGGGTGACAATTCAGCCCATAAAACTACGGTAAACTGAACCTCACCAACCTCTCTTCTCTTGGCACTCTCCTGTTTCCTCTCTGCTTTCCAGATAATTCTCTGTACTCAATGACCTTCTCTTTCTTGCCTCAAGGGCTTTGCAAAGACTGTTACTTGCACTCAGAATACTTCCCCCCATACTCCCCAAATTTGCTTGGCCAAAAGCTAGGTCTCAGCTTCAATGTCATTTCCTCAGAGAAACATTTCCTGACTCTCAGATTAGATTAGGTCTCTGTGTTTTGTGTTCGTCGCATCATTTTTGTACCACTTCATAATTCTAATTAAATGATTAACTGTATAATTACTGAATTTCCTTGATCCTATGATGCTATGCATTGTTAAATGCAACATCAATTTCAAAACACTTGTAGAGAGAGGAAAGAAATACTACTCTATTAGTCAGCTATTGCTACAATAATGCTGCATGAAAAACCACTCCAAAATTCAGTGACTTAAAACAACTAGTGTTTATTTTTCCCTCATGGGTCTGTGAGTTGATGCAAGTCACTTGTAAAAACTCAACTTCAGGATTCAGCTCTGAGCTCCAAGCTGCAGGCTGGGTTGGGTTCAGGTCTACTTCATATATGTCCATATGCTTCCAGTCCATTGTGTTCTCATGGTAAATGACAGATGTTCAAGCAGAGGGAACATGCAATGCCTGTTAAAGCCTCGGCTTGGAAAAGGCACACTGTCACTTCCACCCATTCCATTGGTCAAAGCAAGTCACATGGCCAAACCCAACATCAATGGGTTGGGGACAGTACCCTGCTTCCTTTAGTGGGAGACACTGCAAAGCCACATGGAAAAGGGCATACATGTATACTGTATCATTCAAAATAGGGTGGAATTGGGAATAATCACTCAGTGCACCATAGCTACAGCAAACAGTACATACATAACTTTTTTATTATGTTGACTTACAAAAGATTATTCAAATACGTTTGCTAATACAAAAAAATTCTGCTTTATTCTGGGTTAAGAGTAAATCTTCATAGTCAGAGCCCACAGTATCTTCTGAGTCATTTTTGGTCACCAACCATTATGCACCTCATTCTAGCCAACGGTCCTTCATATAACCGGGGCTCAGGACCTTGACCTCTTTAATGCTTTTGTAAGTTTTAGGCATACAAAAGAAGACCAGGGTTCTCTTTGCATTCTCAGTTTGGTTAAGCTCAGAACGTACCCCCAAAATTGATGCTTTTACCATTGGAAATTTAAAACTTTCATAACAATCAACAAGTAGTTTTGTTTTGTTTGGGTTTTTTTTTTTTACTGCTTATTTATTAAATTTTTTTTTATTGAGGTAGCATTGCTTTATATCATTATATAAGTTTCATGTATACAACCTTACATTTCTACTTCTGTATACACTACAGCGTGCTCACCACCACCAATTTAGTTTCCATCTGTCACCATACAGTTGATCCTCTTTTTCTGTTTCACCCTTCCCCCAACCTTTCCCCTCTGGTAACCACTACTCTGTTCTCTGTAACTACGTGCTTGTTTTTGTTTGGCTTGTTCATTTCTTTCCTTTTTGTTTGTTTTTTACATTCCACATATGAGTGAAGTCTTCCAGTAATTGTCTTTCTCTGTCTGACTTGTTTCACTTAGCATAATACGCTCGAGGTCCATCCATGTTATTACAAAAGGCAAGATTTCATCTTTTTTATGGCTGAGTGGTATTCCATTGTATATATGTACCACATCTTCTTTATCCATTCTTCCATTGATGGACCTTAGGTTGTTTCTATATCCTGGCTATTGTAAGTAATGCCATGATAAACGTGGGGGTACATACATGGTTTTGAATTAGTTTTTTTCTAATTCTTTGGTAAATACCCAGAAATGAGATAGCTGGGTTATATGGTAGTTTTAATCTTAATTTTTTGAGGAACCTTCATATTATTCTCCTTAGTGGCTGCACCAATTTACATTCCCACCAACAGTGTAGGAGGGTTCCCTTTCCTCCACATTCTTCCCAACACTTCCACAAGTAGTTTTTGACAGGTACTTGACACTTGAATGATAATCTTTCACAACTCATGAACCTCTCTAGCTTGGAAATTCTACAATCTCTTTCTAGTGTCAATTGTACTATCTAGCATGCGACAGGCAACTCATTTGAGTGTGTCCTAAAAACAAAAGGAAATACAAGTTTTATCTCTTGGTGGATATTTTTCCATCTTAGTGTGTCTGCAAAGGAATTGAGTGTTTCTAGGTGACATTTAAGTGCAAGTCTAACATTCCTCCAGTGATGAATATTAGTTTCATTTATTCTAACTTTGTCTTGTGGCTCTATTTCCATGTTTTTCTGCACATCCATCAATTTTCATTTCAAAGCTACTTGTAGTGTAAGTCTCTGAACAACATTTGAAAAGACAACTAGACACCTAAATTTAAGTAAAAATTCAACCCCATATAGCGGTCTAAATAACTCAACTGAGAGGACATTTGATTAACAAGAGATGCAGTGCTACCTATATCACTTGTTCCTCTGCCCAATAGCTAGAAAGTTTCTTGTAATATGGATTGAAGGAGTCATCCCACTGTAACACTGGAGCAGTCATCTGAAATTATGTCTTGCTCGGTTCTCCTACGTCTCCCACAAGTGCAGGAAAGTGACTCAGGTAGGGTGGACAGTGTCATTTTTACCAGGGTCTGACTTAGATGCTAGATATGATCGATTCTCTGTTCTCAGGCTGTAAAGATCACATGAAATATGATGAGTCATCTTTCCCACCACACTGAGATAGCCTTCTAGAGAAAGAAAACAATGCAGAGGAGGGACTTAGAATGAGAAAGAGAGACAGAAATACAGACAGACAGACAGACTGAGCCAGATCCTAGAGGATGGAGTTCTCATAATATCCAAGATCATCTCCTGAAACTTTTTGACACATAAGCCAAAGTTTATGCTTGATTAATGTGAGTTGATTTCTGTCACACACAATCAAATAGAGCCCTGGATATTACAAAACAATAACCCACATGAACAACATCATGGTTATAAAAACACATGATAGTGCAGCAACCACAAATAATTTCAGAATAACTCAAGCCCTTCATTTGTTTTCTTGAACATGATGAAGGGAACAGAGAACCTTAAAAATCCCCTTTTGCTTCCCCCATCCAGTGGCTCACATGCTGCAGCTGTTTCTGCTCCTTTACATCTGTCTTCAAATTCCAGTCTCACATCAAGATAACCTCCTCCCCCAAATTTAACCTTTTGAACTTTTGTTCCTCTTCCTTTCCTCCCTATTCTCATGCCTAAAGCTCAAAAGACCTTGTCTGTCAAAGCAGGACTCTCAGGGCAGGACTCACCTCAGAGCACAAGAAACCATGTTAGCAAATGAGTGAAGCCTGGGAATGTCCACGAGCGCTTCATTTTTGCCGCATCGCTCCCCTTTTAAAAATGTTATTAAAAAAAAAAATGTTATAGGGCTTCCCTGGTGGAGCAGTGGTTGAGAGTCTGCCTGCCGATGCAGGGGACATGGGTTCGTGCCCCGGTCCGGGAAGATCCCACATGCCACAGAGCGGCTGGGCCTGTGAGCCATGGCCGCTGAGCCTGCGCGTCCGGAGCCTGTGCTCTGCAATGGGAGAGGCCACAACAGTGAGAGGCCCGTGTACCACCAAAAAAAAAAAAAAAAAAAGTTATAAAAAATGTTATAAAAAATGCTTAATTTTAAGGTTACACAAATGTGGTTTAACATTTGTTGGCTTGTTTTTCCTTGTTAACCCAATGTCTTCCACATACATATTAGATACCTCATAACAAGTTTTTGGAAAAAAGAAGAAGAAATTAATGACGAGATGAATCTCTGAATGAACAAGAAAGGAATGTGTGAATAAATGTAAAAATGAGACATTAGAGATTTGGGGGGAAATTATTACTGGGAAATTAAAGTCGTGATCAATAAATGCTGGACATGGAGATTAAAAAATACAGTTCTAAAATCCAACTCATTCTTTCACGTACATAAAAACAGAACAAAAAAAGAAAAGAACTTTGAAAGTAAAAGCAAGTCATATATATATGTATATATATATATATATATATATATATATATATACATATATATGTATATATATAGAAAGCTATCTACAATTTAAATGATCCCAGTGGTAGCTGTAACCAAGTGTATTAATTAGAATTCTTTGCAAGCCACAGAGAACAAATCTGAATAAATAAGACATAAATGTATTTATTGGAAGAAGTATGTTTTACTGACCCAACAGTCATCTCCTCCCTCTTCTTATTTTTGTGAACCACACACTAGTTTTGTTCATGGGTCTAATTATCCCTCACCCATATGGTTCCAAGTTAGGTCTTAACTGAATAGAAGCCATTTCCATCCCTGCTACCAGTTTATGCATATATGAGATGTGTGGGAAATTCTCCTAATGGGCTTCTGGGAAAAACTTTCCTTAATTGCACAAAGAGACCCAAGCAAGAAAGAAAAATCCCTTCTCCTGTGTCTGAAAAGAGGGATGTGGTGAAGCTGTGATGACTGGATTTCTGTAGCCTTCTTGTGAACATAAGAGGATAGCCAACGGGAAGCTAACATATCAGGATGAAAGGGTGGGATGATGCAGCCACTCTACATCCACATTTCTTGCTTCTGAAATGATAATTTTCCCAGAGCAACTCAGCTGAGCCAGGTTTTTCTGTTTTTTTTGCAACTGACAGAATCCCAGGGATAGAGAACCATATCAAAGGGAGGCTGGACATCTGAGCTTGGGATTGGGTGGAGCCCTAGAAGCTGTGGAGGTTAGGAAGCAGAACCCAGTAACAGCTGCCTTTTGGTGAAAAGAGTCTGGTTGGGCTGCGCTAGGTCAGGTGAACTGAATTCCAGTGTTGTCTTTTTGTTCCTCTATTCAAAGCAAGTTTCAATTCCTAGGCCTGATTATATTCAGTAAGAAAGAATTAATTCCTCAAATCGGACTTTAAATTCTAATACAAGGTTACGTTGATGCTGAACAGCCAAAAATATCAAGTGTCTACAACATCAACAAATTAGCTGGTTTTTCCC
The DNA here is from genome assembly GCF_025265405.1 of Mesoplodon densirostris. Taxonomy (NCBI): domain Eukaryota; kingdom Metazoa; phylum Chordata; class Mammalia; order Artiodactyla; family Ziphiidae; genus Mesoplodon; species Mesoplodon densirostris. Next base: position 64,748,171 of record NC_082668.1, read on the forward strand.
AAGATCTCCTATATTATGGGTTTCCTTGTTTCTTAGTATTCATTCTTGGGGCTTCCATTTCTCCTAATCATCTTCTGTCCTTATTTCCTGCTTCCATAACATTCTACGTCTTTATTTTAAATCATGCCTTCTGCAATGTCACTCTTGTCTGCCTTTTCTATGCCTTCATTCCCCAAATGTGGAAATAAATCAAGCCAGTTTTGTATCTCAGATTTTCAGTGGAGTTTTGGGGTTACAGATGGAGATTACATTGGAGTATAAGCTGAGAACTGAGTGTAATATACCCGTCTAATAAAAAAAATTAATAATCAACTATATCCCACCATGGGGAATTTGTTGCTGGATATGTTAAGTTCTAGCTCATGTCTCTCCATCCTATGACTATTTTCTTTTCCTCTCTACCAGGTTTTTTTTCAATTTCCCCAAATTCCTTTAATTTCATAAACAGAATATTTCTCCATCTTGTACTCAAAATCAACCTTGTGGCCTACACATGCATGGCCAAGAACTCATTAAAGAGCTCTGTCAATGGATTTCCATCCTTTAAAACACAAAGCATTGGGATAGCTTGGAATTCGTTTTTTCTTTATATGATACAAATTTTAGGATGTGCTTCTCTCTTTACTAACCTCTGTAAGCAGAAGGGGGGCAATTTAAAGATTTATTCTTCCCCATTTCACAGAAAAACCTGTGGGGATTGTTTTGTTTTTTCTCTTCCTTTCTTTTTCTTCTTCCCCATCCTCCTTCTGCTACTGCTCCTTCTTTTCCTTCTTCTCTCCACCCAATACAAAGGCAGTGATTGTAATTGATTCTTACACCCATAATTTAAATGAAGAACAAAGTATGAAGTCCAGTCTGAAGGAAAGGGGGAAACCGGGCACCGTGTGATATGGCTTCTAGTCCCAACTCTGCAATGTACTAGCAGTATGATTTTGAGTTGCTTCTGAAATCTGGGATTAAAGCTATGGTTTACCTATATCAGAAGGGTATTAGCAAGACTAAATTAGATGATGGATGAAAAAGTACATCCTCAACTATCAAGGACTACCCAAATGTAAGAGAAGGAATACCAGATAGCGAATTCCATCACTGAAGGTCCATGAGAAGGAAGCTGCTGACTGTCTGTGATAAAAGGCAGGAATTCAATCAAAGAGCAAAGAACCCGGGGACTGAGACTTTGGGGTGCCAAGGTCAGAGTGGGGCCAATAACAAGACTTGACTTGAGATGGAGCGCTACTAGGATCCTTCTATTTCTCTTGCAGAGGCAGATTTGACCTCTGAGGTTGCTGCAGGTTCAAACTTAAGAAATCTTACTCTGCTCCTTCTCCTTTAAGGCTGAAGGAGCAAAGAGGTAATTACCTTGTTATATTTGTCTCTCTTCCAAATTTTCCACATGGGCTTTTTTTCTTAATTAGCCATCATATGAAACTAGAAGAATATTTATTATTTACTGTGTGTATTAAATTTTATGTCTTTTCTTCTTAATTCTTAAAATGGGTAAATTTACTACTTTTCATATTTCTCTCCTAAAAAAGCAATGTTTTTATTTGTTGTTGTTATTGTTGCTTTTATTGTTTAGTTGTAGTCCTCATTTGACTTTTCTTTGGGTCAGTAATTCTTCATACAAAACAAAATGAGAAAACCTTCTGGCGTGTTTTAGATTAATTGGAAGAAGCAAATAGTTTCCCCATACATTTTCTTATTCTTAATGCTTTTCTTTTTATCATTTACCCAATTTATATATGATACCTAGAAATGCCCACTGAGTATTGGTTAAATTATATGGCTTAACTTCAAGGCTCTGTAGTAACTTATTAAAGTATATTTTATAAAGTGATTTTGGTCATCAAGATAGCATGACTATACAACGACTTATGTGCATATGTGGCTTGTTGCCATGGTACTAAGCCAGCTCCAAAGGAAACATGAAATGCACACCTACATGCCAATTTCAATCTCAATTATATATCTACTGCAATTCATTAGACTTAGGGATTCCAAAGGGTTTATACATTTAAAGACTTGCTTAACTGGTTTAGAATTTAACTGCTAGCCAAGGTACTCGGAAGGAAAGCATTTCTGAATAATTCCTCTATTTAAAATCTTCTTTATTTTTACCCCGACAGTAGGTAACATATAACAACGCATTATACATAGTCTTATTTTGTGTATGTATGGCTTACTTCTATTTCATAAATGCTTTAAAAGCAAAGAATGTCTCTACTCCTCCTTCCCCACCTCCTAGTGCAGATACGGATATCTATATAAGTTTCTCTTAAAAATGTTAGGCTTGACTGAATTCTCTGGCAGTTCAGTGGTTAGGACTCTGTGTTCTCACTGCAGAGGGCCTGGGTTCAGCAAAAAAAAAAAAAAAAAAAAAAGTTGGGCTTGAATGGAAAAACTGGGCCACAAGTATCAATCAAGGTTCACTTAAGAGTTTCCCATAGCTGTTTAATATCTCAATGCAACAATCTAGGTTTTATTTGGAAATGATGATGATTTTAATATGTCTTAGGCCAGTCAAAGCAATTTTGAAAGCTTTGTTTGATAAGCTTCTTTTATCCCAGTTACATCTTTTGCTTCTCTCATCTCCCCTTCCCCTCCACCTTCTCCAATTTCTTTCTTCTGTATCCCTCACATTTCTTTCTGTTTTGTACTCTCTCTTCTACTCTCTACACTTCAGCAATTACTTAGGGAAAAAAAGAGTCTGGCATTTTCCTACTGTAACTCAAAGGAAACCAAGCCTGAGCATATCTCTATAACATAAAGACCCAGTGGGTTCATTTTTTTGGGGAAAAAATCAGACCAGAAAGGAAAAAAATCCAGATTTAAAAAATGTCACAATTAGATTTTTAAAAAAGTATATATAGTTCAGCTTGTTTACTTGGAAAGGGGACTCTTAATGTTCTTAATTATGTGTAAGTAAATAATCTAGGTTGATAGAATTTTAGAGGAAGCTGCTAAAACTAAAATGTTTGAGAAAACAGATATTGCTTAATGGACAAAGAAGCCGCTGTACACGGCGCCCGTTGAAAAAACTGAGAAGTAAAGGACCCATAACACCCACAGGTGACTGGGAGAGTGTTTTGATATTTCTGCAGGTGTTTGTCTATAAAAGCATTTCAAGGTGTAGCTTTCTACTGATTCGACCTTGCTAAAAATCAATCTAGGAACTATCATTTGCTAATCAATGTTTTTTTTATCACATTTTCCAAACATTTTTCAGGACATGAGAGTTTTTAGTTCCTCCTTCTTGAGAAAGAGACCCCCTGATGGGAGACCCTAAAGCCACCTCTGGACTTCCACACTATGTCTACCCTGAATTGAAGGCCCTGTTGCTGAATTTCTCCAGTTTGCAAAGCAAGGAATTTCGCACTAAACTTGAGTTTGTAACTTAAAAATAAAACCCCAAACCTGCTCATCTATTGCAGGTAAATGTACTCCCTTTGTTTCATGATATGCATTTAGATGCATTTGAAATAAAAGGTAAGTTAAATCAGAAATCTTGGAGACAAGCATGTACTATTTTAAAACAGAGAACATCAAATGTTGTTTTTCAACCCAGTACCAAAGGGTATTTCACAGGTAATTTCTCAGAGCTGATGCTAGCTAATTATTAGCTATCATACCCTGCCTCCCATTCTAGGTGACTATCTCCTGGCAGAAAGACACAGCTAGGAGTGTTTTGTTTCATTTGTCTTTGGAGTTTTGTTATCAACATCAAGAAGGTAGACTGAGCCAAAGTTAGAAGAATTCTGGAGCTAAGCAAAAAGCGACACATTTAACAGCCCCCATTAATTGGGGTTGTTACATGATTAATTTGAGAAAAACAGAAGAGACCGATTTCTTTACAACTCACAGTTGGATGCAACGCACTAAAAGTAATCCTGTAAATTACATTTTAAATCTTCAACATATTCCGAGCAGATAAATTAGTGGCATGATTGACCAAACTCCTTTTAAAAGTACACATATTACGATGCATCATAGTTATAAACAGATGGTATTTGGCCTCCTTCCTATTCTCAACATTTGGAATTTCTAAACTATGTGAATTAAACAATAATATTTTATAAACATACAAGGGATTTTGCTCACTGCTTTGTTAACATAGAAATTATACAATGCTGACATTTATTTAAATTTTAAAAAGTAAACAACAGTGTGCATTGAAATAAAGCAAACTAAAATCAACACAGAGAAGTATGTTCTGTGTGCATATTACCTACGATGGCACTGGCCTTTTTAAGGGAAGACATGATGGGTTGAAGAACAAATGGTAGCTTAGATGGGTCTAATCCTTTGTACTCCAAAGGCTCATTTAACACCTCTCTGTAAACTACGGATATTTATATCATAATTGGCTATTTGACCATCATTGTTCATTTACTGTATAACCTGCTATTATGGAGTTAAAAGAAGTTCCCCTTCATTGGCTCATCAGCTCTCATAGTAGTGAAAGTGTACTTGCAGTTTTGAAAACACTTCCACAAACGGGAATCATTCTGACACTTCTACTCAGAATGAGAAACATTATCATTATATCAATAAGTATGTATTTTTTTCTTTGGGGGATATTATTGCCAGAAAGAAAAGGAGATGTATCAGAGCTTAAGGTCATTTACTGAGATTCCTTTCTAAAATTACAGTTTTAACCCTTTGGCCACATTTTGGAAGGGAGACACATCTGCTGAGTTGATGTACAAAATAGAATGCACTTGGTTTTCAAACACTATTCTCAGATTTGCAAAGTTGTCCTGGGATGAATAAATAATGAATCAGATATTTCAATCTGTTTTATGGTTTTTGAAAGCCCTGATTATCATTGTTTAGAGACATTCTCTTCTCAGTGCACTTCCCAAGTGTTCTTGTTCTAGCTTCCAAGGCTGGGCTTAGGTAGGCCACCTTCCCCTACCTCGGTTTACTCCTGGACTGCTCTTCTCACATTTTAAACAAACAATCAACCAACCTCTATGTTCAGGTCTACAGTTTGAGGACCATTTCAAACCAGAGGGGGTAAAATCTCGAGTGATAGATGCCAGCGATGGTCACCAACACAGCAGGCTAAGGTTTCTTATATTTGGTCATTGGAGTGCACCACTTTAGCCTACAATCTCTATTGGTGGGAAAGAGAGGGAAGTATGCTACAACTTAGATGGACAGAAAAGGAAAGGGCTCTGCTGAAACCAAGAACAAAAGGCATTTTTCTCTTAAACATACAGTTTTAAATGTGTATATGCAAATAAATACCTAATGATAAATAGTAATACTAGCGGGAAGGAGGCCCTTTTAAAAACATAGATGCCTCAAAATGATATTAAACGTTTTCCCACGTTTTTTTGGAAATCAATGTGATACTTCTAGATATTCTCCTACCCAAACACTGCTTAACCTCTCTGTCCCCCACCCTCTTTGCGCCTCCTAAATAAACAAATGGTGGTCAGGAGGAGAAACAGTTTGCAATCCAAAACACAGGTATGAAGTGAAAAGAAAGGCGACCTGAGGGCTGGCAGTGGGATTGAAATCACAAGTCTGAATATATGAGAGATCCGAAGAGGAGTATTTTAAAATTAATAGCCAGAATCCCTGCCTGGAAAGTTCCCGAGCCCATCCCCACTCCCTTCTCTGTTTTTGCTTAAGTTACATTTTTTAAAAAGGACAGCGGGGAGAGAAATCATTCTTTTTGCTTCATCTTTGTCGGATTCTCTCACTGAGGTATGAGACTGGCCGACTCAAGGAACCAAGTACAATAAAATACTTAGACGAACAGAGAAGAGTTCTGCCCGCCAGGGCTACGCCGCCTTCCCGGAGGTGCGGAGGGGGACCAGTCAAGCCCGGCGCGAGGGAGCCAGGGCAGCACTGGGCCATCCGCCACGTGTGCGTGTGTCAGCATGTGAGTGTCGGTGCGCGCGTGCCGGGGTGCGTGCCCGCGTGTGTGCGTGACAGTGTGCGCGTGTCGGGCTGTGCGCGCGCCGGCGTACGCGTGCCGGCGCGGCTTTGCCCGGGAGTCCGAGCGAGTTGTGAGCGCGAGCGCGGCGGTCGCCCGGGGCTCGCTCGGCCCCGCCGCCTGGGACGCGCCCGGCGGCCTCGGGGCTCCTCTAGCTCTCGGTTCTGGGCTCAAGCGCCGCCGAGGGGGCTCGGTGAGGACTCCGTGACCTCGACGTCCCCCTGCGTCCCGTTTTCTCTCGCCGGGAGAGGTGTAGAACTACCTCCACGCGCTTTAGCCGGGATCGAGCGGGGCACTGAGGGCGAGCGCCGCCGCGGACCGGAGCTCGGGCACATCGGCCCCGGGGAGAGGGCGCGCGGCGAGCGCCCGCAGACCCTGGACCCGCCGGACCCTCGGCCAGCCCTTCGCGCTCTCGGAGGCTCTGGCGCCGTTGCCCCGACGCTCGGGGCGAGCAGGGCGAGCAGGGCGGGCGCCGGGGCGCGCGCTTTCGGGCAGGCGAGCGCTTCTTCCGGCCAAGGCCCCCGCGCCCCGCCGCCGCCCCTCTGCCCGCGGCCCAGTCGGGCCACCCGAGCACCCAGCCTGCGGCGCGGGGCCAAACCTAACCGAAGGCGGAAGACCTGAGAGGCAGGGAGGCAAGGAGCAAAGAGGTAGCCAGCCCCAGACAAGGAATCCTTAATTACAGATTAAAGGCAAGCGAAACCGTGCACCACATTTTCCATGTGTCAGCTGACGGCAGCGACAAAAGGAAACACAGAATGCTGGGGGGAAAAAGTCCTCTTCTGTCTCCCCCCCCACACACACACACCTTTATTAACAGTGGAAATGTAAAATACATTAGGTAGTGACTCTGGGTAGGTGGTGTCTTGGGCCAAATCGCAGCTGCTCCTTCCTCGTCGAGTAGGAGGACAGTTTGGTGATGCACCCAGAAGTCTGGGGAACCTCTTACAGAAAAAAAAAAGGACTGTAAATACTCCGAGTAGATTTTGCTTCCTCAAAACTTCCTTACACATTTTTAAGTTTTAATATTTGGTGTTTATAGTGTTGCAATTCATTATCTTCAGTGAACTACCTCGCGCACGCGCGCGCGCGCACACACGCACATTTTGTTTTGCAATTTGCAATTCTGTAGATTCCATTTTTTTTTTCTGGCCTGATATCACAGCATTAGAAATACAGAGGAAAAGCCAAGCCGATTGAAAGCCAGGGAACATAGCTGCAAGCACCAAGTTCCCTCATGGTTCTGGGCTCTGGAGGAAAAAGGAGAGATGTATGCGTTGATGCCCTTTCTCTTAATTCATTATGATCACAAAACAATTTCCACCGTGTCCCTGGGATTTAAGACGCCAGTTCAACTCCATGACGTCCTAAATTCTTCACAGGGGGTACAAAAGTGTTCAGAAGCCGAAGTCCACTCTGTGACCATCACAAACCTCTAGTTCTGTGCCCTCAATTTCTAACACAAATTAGAGACATGACCTTTGAGGGTCACCCTGAGGCACCAGGCATTGCACTTTTCTGTGTTTTCTTCCTCTTGCTGCTGGGTCAGCTTGGGAAATAGAGGAATTTGTCTCTTTGTTAGTAATGTGTTTACTGATACAATTGATGCAGCAGGTTGGAGGCAACAAGACCACCTTGCTTAGTCATTTTACCGCCCTTTCTCTTTGTAGATATTTTTCTGTCTTTTATTTGTAACTTTTCCACCAGTGCCATTTTCCCCACAGCATTTAAAAAAAATTCGAAGTGCTTTTCCATGTGGTTCCAGTTAACTGATTTGCCCACACCCCAAATAATGCTATTTGCATTCAAGATTAATAGCTGCATATCAGTACTTCTTAAATACGTCCTGATCCATATTTTCAGTTTAAATGATTCTTACATTATTGGCCAGACAAATGCCTGAACGAGTAAGTCTGTGGACTGGTTACCAGCCAGATGACGGCAGCGTTACACTCAGGGAACACAATTACAATTTCTGCTCTAGTCTCTTCCACTGCAGAAGGCAGAGAGCCTTCCTTATCTGCCACCTTCCCCAGATGTGGTAGTAGATGAGCAGATTAATAAATTGCTGTAAATCACACCAAGTTGCAAGCCCTCCCCCCTTCTGGTACATATTTAGGAAAATCTTTTAAAATCTCCCTCAGCATCTAGTCTGATTTAGCCACACCCACTCCACATTTTGACTTTCTCCTTCAGTAAAATAAAGAAGGTGAAAGAGCAAATTAGGAGTTTTTCTTTCCCTATAGCTTTCCAGTGTTTTGAGAGGATCATCCTGCTGTCGTTTTAGGCCAGTTTTGTTAGTTCGTGTTTTTACCACCCACCAAAGAACAGCACAGGATTGAGTTTATATTAATAAATGATGTTCATGACTAGGTTTCTAAATGCCAGAGTTATGATTTATTTTTTTAAATGGGTGGAGAAAGGAGAGCGGCAATAAAACTAGCCCCTAAGTCACTCAAAATCCTTGGCTTCACACATCTATGTGGTTATTAATTTTTTTTTTTTGGGTCTTTTTAAGTTTTGTCTACATTTCCTTTAAGTTCTACTATTATGGACTATTTTTTGACCATTTACCTGTGTCCGTAGCTTCAAACCTTATGTTTATTATAGTTAGATTTATGAAAAGCATTACACGTTCCCCTTTTCTACTTTCTAAGTGTTTATAATTGTCCCTATTTATCCCCCACCCCCGTTAAGAATTTCACAGTAAAATCCTGTACCAAATAAACTCTGCAACTTCAGGCACCCCAGGAAGAAGACATTAATCCACTTAGTAGAATACCCAGACCTCCCCCTCTCAATTTCAGCTCTTCTTAATGTAACATTTAGGCACGCAGCTGGCTCCTTAGACTTTCCTCCCTCCCTTTCATTCTGAATCATATTGGCCTTGTTTAACCTTCATTTCCTTTCCTACCCCCCTGCATTTGTCCACGTACTTTTCTTTGACCACGTTTGTCCCTCTCTCTTTCTTTTTGCTACCCGGATGGAAAGCAATAAATATAGTTTTCTAAGACCTTAATACTTTCTGTTAAAATCCCATTCTCCCTCCCCATCCCACTATTAATGCTTTGTACAATTTTTATGCATCCTTCGGTTGTGAAGTTACTGCTCTGTATCTTTCTGATTGATCATTAAGTTGTGCTGGCTTTTGAGAACTGCCTCCATAATCCTGAAGCAAAGCCTTTTTACTTGGCGTGCTCTTTGCCTTTGGAATGCCTTTCCTGGCAAGGACAGGCGTTTTGGTTTGACTATGATTCTTAAGTTACAATTCAAGGCTGATTTGTTCAGTTAGGTTTCTACTCTAAGCAGCTCTGTTTCTCACTGTTAAGTGCTCCATGAGGCTTAGTTGAAGGGTGTGCTGTAAGCTCAAGATGTAATATATTTATATTGTACTTGATTATCAGTTTTCAAAAACAGCTGCACGCTTTGATATCTGTGTAAGGAAATATCAGAAGATAATATACCATTGGTATTTATTACTCTATAATTAAGGATGTGTCAGTGTTTCCTTTTTTAAAAAAAGCCCTATTTTCAGAAATTCATATCTCAGGCATAAATTTCCCTATGAATTACAGTCTAATACCATATTAGAAGTATCTCCTTTTTAAGTTATCCCTCCCCTTCCTTTTCTTTCTAGGGAAATAAGTTTCAGGATGTAATTTCTGGGTTACTGTCTGGGATGAGAGGAAGCAGGCCCTATGTTGCACAATTAAAGGTGCTTCTGCTACTGATGTCAGCTGCTCCCTCTGCCCTAGGCCCCTTGCGCCAGGCGAGATCATGGGGGCTGCCTTTTGGATAAAGGGCCAGCCTTCTATCTATCTGATAGGCAACTTCTCCTTGTATGATGCCAAAGGCAATAAAGAAGCCTCAGCTGTTCAGAAACATCACAGGTACCGCAAAGTCTGAGATTTTAGCACCAGGAATCAATCCTTTTGCATTCCTCTTCTCATGGTTACTTAGACTGCAAATGCAGCCAGGCCAGGAGGAACATGAAATAAATCTATAGTCAGTTACTAGAAACATCTTCATCTATATTTCTTCTGACAGTATACTGAGAAGCAGGAGAAGGAGGGAAGGGGGAAAAGATGGACAGCCAGATATGTTCCTCCTCCCCTCCTTTAAGGGATGGTCTTGACCAGGTGAATGGACTACAACCTCCTGAAAGAGGCTGAGTTCTAGACCCGCCTCTACCACCATGGGACCCAGAGCAACTCAACCTCACCTCAGCCCTCAGTTTCCCCACAGCTAAAATATGGGGACGTTACAAAATAAATGCTTACCAGCAGGGCCAGGAAATTTATGTGATGTCTAAGTCCAGCAGGGTGTAAGACCACAGGGAGTGGCAGGGGCCTGGGATGGATGTAGAGACCCAAAGACTCCCTACAGGCATAATAATGGTCATAATAAAAACACTTAATAGTGGGATGAATTAGGAGATTGGGATTGACATGTATACACTAATATGTATAAAATAGATAACTAATAAGAACCCTGCTGTATAAAAATAAATAAATAAAATTAAAAAAACATAAAAAGATAAAAACACTTAAAATATCGTCACCACCACAGGGCCTCTCGTTCGCCTTCTATAACCAACTGCGTGGGCCACCCCCTGCTGCCCTTTGCACTCTCCTACCTGGTGAGGGGAGAAATAGTAGGGAACCAGGGGTTCCCAGTGAGTCACGAACACTGAACTTCCTGCTTCCTGAAAGACAGGTGGGTGACAATGACACTATCCCATGCAGGCAAAGACTTATACAAAACGTCTTTCTGTTTCTATAAGGCAGTCTGGCTTTTAAATAAGCCTTAATACGACGCCTTAATTTTCTCACTTGTGAAATGACGACAAAACCTTACATTTTCAAATATAAAGGACTTCAGATTCTCGAGAAAAGTGTGACGTAAGTATCTCTAGTAGAAATCACATCTTCTAGCACTCCATCTTAGGTCTGCTATTTAAATGCAGTAACTAATAGGACAGTAAACATTTTAGATTATCTCTCAGGAAACATCAGTTCTTTGTATCAGTTTACGGGAACAACGATGAACCTGTCCTAGGGTTGAAAGTCATTACCACAGAGATATGGGAGAGAATAAGGAATCACTAAGGTGGTGATAAGTGATGGGAGGACCCCTGAAGGTACTGACCCCAAATTCCAATTTAGGAAAATGGGCCAGAGGATGAGTGGGGATCCTGAAGTCATACGTAACTCACATGCAGCTAGGGCATCCTGAAGATACTAGGAGGACTCCTTTCATGGCAATGAAAGTCTTGTGTCTTAAAGAGGAAAGGGGACAGGTAACAGTACAGGAAGTGGGCAGAGCGGTTAGCAGCTCAGACAGCTCTGTGCCCTACCACAGAGCTCTGAATTTTTCAAGATAAAAAAAGACCGGCTGATATAACAACTTCCTACATCTTCCTCTCTTTACTCTTCAAAAGGGAGTTTATTGAGCTATAGTTTTCCATCTTATATTTATAACGCCACAGGCATTAGTTAGAAATGGTGACCAGCAGCCCCAGGAAAAAGGAACCCACAGACAGTCAAGTTGTTCTTCCTAGGTATGGTTTGTTTCAGGGTCAAGGTTAGGTCCTTGGCTCCAGGTAAGCAGAGGAAACTCTTCTCATGCAAAACTGGCGGTTAGGGCAGTTTCTTTCACTGTCTGGAGGAAAATGTTTTCTGACTCCATCAATAGTTTAGAGTCGAGAAATGTTAAGAATGGTGCGGTAGCAAAGTATTTAGAGCTCTTATATTATACATGGTAACCAAAGTACCTATAGCTCCTATCAAAAGGTATATCCAATAATAACATTTAAGACATGTAAAAAGTCATAAAGGGTAGAAATAAGCCTTTGTGTGCTATGACCCAGCTTAAGATTAACTGTACAGTAAGCACATCTCTCCCAGTTATATGTCTGGTCTTCCCACCATCACTCCTCTGACTTAATCATTATTGTAAATTTGGTGTTAATTCCCAAGTTTTTTGTTATACTTTAATCACATATGTCCATGTCTTTGAGCATCATGTAGAATTGTTGCATATTTTTAAACTTTCCCAATTACATCTTAATGAATAATTTTGAAGGGAGGGCACATTATTGAAGCATCAGATGTCCTGTATCTGAATTCAAGTTTTAAAATGAAACATGTTCTCCAGCTTTCCACTGAAACAGAAAGGCACTCAGGGTGATACTTGTCAATAGTCAATAGAAGAATATGAATATGTCTCATAGACTATGTCAGCATTAAAAGACAGCATGGACTATCATTTGAAAACTGATTCTATCACCCACAGAAAGTATCTTGAGACTTAAATGAAAATTTTTTTGCGGCTCATAATATTTCTGGGTAGCAGATGCTTTCTCAAAAACAGATTTTACTTTTAAAAATATCAAATATAATTAACACCTTCAACATAAAATGAAATCTTTGCTTCCAGATGCATTTCAAGGTGTTGAATTTGTGCAGTCCTCTACGGCTGAGTTTCCACTGACTTACTGACTGTGCTGCCATCTTTATGTGGCATGTCTGAAGAACTGAGAGCTAGAGCAGGGCATTTAAACTCAACCGTATTTGAAGGATGCTTGTTAAACCACGAGCATTTGGGGAGAGGTCTTTTGACCTATTCCTGATTAACCTGGTATAAATGAGTAAGTTAAGAACTAGATGCTCTTCTATTTATTATAGAAACACCTAGCCAGAAACACAGACTAGGTAAATTCAGGACAAGCATTCTGGACATTGTATCAAGGTTGATAATGGGCAGACTTTTAAAGACATTTAAGATTAAAATTGGTTTAATGATTAATTTAAAAAGAATAAAATGAACAGAATTGAATGCTCAAAAAAAATTTTTTTTTCAACAACCGTACTAAAAATAAGAAATAATGGGACTGTTTGCTCTCTTTAGTGAAAGTAAGGGAAACAGGAAATAAAGAGTCAACTTGTACCGTTGATTATCCTCTGACTTCAACAAAATATGGGCTAACAACTTACTTAATAACCCTCCATGCCACCATGTCATGGCTGTTGAGAAGCATACACGCACCTACATACACAGATACAGTTATCTTTTCAAATGTTAAGAATTACACATTTACAAAACTTTTTATTGCTTATTTGCACTAATACCAAATCTGACAGCATAGTTTTAAGAAGTGACCATTTTAATGTAAATTTTTATTCCAGAAGTAATGCTGGGCACAGCTAAAGACAAAATTTGATTTGAATTTATGGGTGTAGAAAAAAAAAAATTTAAGGGTGTAGAAAAAAACCCTCCATACACAGGTAACTTGCAATATTGTGTTTGCCAAAATCAGGCAAATATTTAAATGTTTTGGATGCACTATCTGAACAGTAATTCATGTTGTTTTCCCATCACTTAGTGAGAAAAACATATATGGATAGTTGTGCATATAATATCTTGTTCACTATAAAATGTGAGCTCATTATTTGCAGGATAGTAAAACATAGTAAACTAAGCACTGTTTCTTGGCCGTGAGCATGTAATATTGTTTTGAGAGACATCATCTATGATATGGCACCTTTCTGACTGAAGCATCTCTTTAGATGATAAACCCTGTTCAGGAGAATAGTCTAAGAACATCTTAGGCATATTTATATCTTAACTTTTCCATTCAAAAGGAGCATAACTGATAGATTCCGAGTTCCACAGTCTCAGACCAGAAGGGACTTCTCAAATAATTCCCGAGCTCTTTGTTTATGGGTTGGGGGTAATTTGTTCAGTGCCTTCTCAGAAGGGGGAGGAGGACTCAAAGCTAGTGCTGTGATGTCCATCACACATATGGCTCTCACTGTGTGCAAAGACAGAGCTTGTTGTTTCTGCTTCTTACTCTTCCTGCTTTTAAATTCCCTGACCTCATGGGCCTTGAACTGCCGCTTTCTCTGATGTGCAAGTCTGCCTCTATCCAGAGGGCTCTCTCTGGCCCCCTGATCTTGATCTATTTCCTGCTTACGCTTTTGCTACCTGTGAATTGGGCCCTACTAGACTTTTGAACCAGTGCCCGCTCTATCTCAGATGCCTGCTAGACCACTCAATTCTTCTAAAAGCCAGAGAGCCAGGCTTGGCCCTTGTCTATCCCCCTCTCCCTGGCTGCCTCTCACTCTACAGCTTAGAGAAGTTATTCATTTCAAAAGCTAGGAAAGTTACAATTTACCTGCCAGTAAACAGAAGATGGTTTATCAACAGACTCTACCTTAATGACTACAAATGTTTACCTCCTGCTTTCCAGAATGCAAAGAAAATCTTGGAAATGTCATAATATCTTACAAACATTTGCAAAACAGATCCTTGTTCATCCGGAAAAGAAACAATTGTATTCATTGTCTCTGACACAAGGAAAGTGTTCAGTGAGAAACATACAGATAGATGTACACACTTACACTGAAATGAGATATGTTAATTAAAAATTGCAGTGGGCACTTTATTAAAAATTTATTTTACGATCTAGCCATTCAAAACATCTTGACATCAACAAATAGAGCAGCTTGACTATTGGAATCATAAGTGATTTATCTTGAAAAGATTATATTTGTAGCTGGATGCAAATACTTTTGATGGATATTTATATCAAAATTACTGGTTTTGTTAGAAGTATTTTAATTTCTCTATTTTTATCCCTGGAAAAAAATTAAAACAAGTATCTCAGTGTTCCTTTTATGGATGAGATGGCCCCACTTAGTGTATTTCCCATGTTTGTCTGAATTACAGCTGTTTATCCTGCAACTTTCTTTAACATAAATTAAATGCAAATGTAACTCTGTGAATCATGGGAATACCTGCCAGACCCCTTATTAATACCTTCACTTAAAAACCCCTGTGCCAGGGAGTCATTAATTTGCTAAAAGAAAAGTGCTAAAGCAGCCCTTTGCCCACAAACATTTCTGAGATGGCTGCCCAATTAGTTGGTAGCATTCTGATCCTCCTTTCAGACCCTGTGGCCCTTTGAGGACACAAGAAGGCTCCGATGATAACCTGGCAACCTAGGTAGAAACCCAGCCAAGTGAGAGTGTTTGAAGCTGTAGTTTGGCTGCCATCGTGTCGGCAAAAAGAAAGAATTCAGGCACCATGTCATCCAGTACAAAGGATAAAAACGGATTCAACCGGAAATTCAATGTGGCACCACATATGGGATACATGAGTGCGGTTATACAACAGGCCACATATTTTTTTTGAACAGTCTCCTCCATGTGATGCCGAGGACATGTGTAACCATCATAACGTCTCTAGGAATCTGTATTTAATTTGAGTTGGGGTGGTGGCAGGGATTGGAGATCTGAAGCTGCCACAGGTTTGTGGCAGATGGCTCTGTGTCAGCTATGACAAGCAGCCAGGCTCAGCTTCCTCTGCAGATTTTCTTTTCTCTCTGATCAGGTAAATATGGGCACACTCTGGAAAGTTCTACAGATTCTGCCTTAGGCTGCAAGTTTGTGACTTAGCCCCATCTGTCACAAATCTTCCCTAGGTTCTGCTGTAAGCAGAGACCTGAATTTACCGTGTAGGGCTGCCCAAGAAAAAGGAGCTATTTCACCCTGTAAGGGGGAGGGAGAGAAGAGAAAGCAATGAGGAAGCATTAACGACCTGAAAGACTAAAGCATGCTGAAAATTCATATTGCAAATTTGCATAATTTACATCAATTAGACTTCAAAAAGCCACCAAGTAAATGGTTCTCGAGTTTCATCACCTCAGGAAATCCCAGTTTCTGATTGGTTTAAAGTATAACTGTATTTCCAATCATTGGGGAAAGATGCCTACCCCCTTTTTTCTGCAAATGGGTACATTCGACTGCACACATATTTCCTGGTTTATGTTATGGATGACAGCTATTAGAAGTTTATCATCCAACTTTTAACTTTTATAAACATAAGATACACAACACTCTTAATACATGTTTTTGCGGATGTGAATTTTACTTTTAAGTGGTGAAGGCACAAGAGAAATGCCATTACTGTTACATGGAATTTATAAAGCACTTCAAGTTTACAAACGGGTTTATATTCATTATTTCATTATAGCAGGGCCTCAGGGGGAAAATGCTATTAAGAATTAAGAAAAAAAGAATTCTTCCAAGTTTACAGATGAATCATATAGAGGCCAAGAAGTTCACCTACAGCCAGGCTACAAATTAGTAGCAGAGAAAAAGAAGCAGCCAAAACCTCTAACTGATCTTAATCACCCCGAGTATATCTATTGTGCTAAAGAGTTTTTGCTTTTATTTTACTTAAACAAATCAAGGAAAAACCAAGCCAAAACAAAATCAAGGAAAGACGTGAAGAAAGAGAGAGGGAAGAGTAGTGGGGAGGGAGGGAGAGAGATTGAGACTGAGAATTTGCCTTAAATTGTGCTGGTGCAAATGAGAGATTTTAGAAGTTCTAAAAACATCACGAGCTTTTAAGTGTTCATTTTTAAGGAAAAAGTAATGAATTTGGAGGCGTGTTAATACTAGTGAGTACCACCTTATTCACACCTAGAGTAGAAACTCAAATTAAAAGGGGGCTATAAAGTGACCAGTCTCTTGAAGGAACCTTAAAGTGGCTTGGCTGTGGTTCGGGAAGATAGCCTGATATAATTAAGACAAAACCACAAATGGCTTTTCTGGGCACTGAGTCTGAATTGTAAGCTTAATCATTGTTTGGAATCACTTTTAGGTAGAAATCTGAAAATTGCCCTCTCCTCCAAATAACAGCAGGTTATAAAGGTTTCTGGAATGTTGAAGAACTTGAAGAGGAGAACAAAATAAAAATCAGCTGCTATTATCTGAAAAAACTTAAGAAACTACAGTTTACCCTCGTAAAGCAAAGGAAGGATGGCATCTCTTTTTTTTTTCCCACACAGAATATCTCTCAATTTGTAAATAACACTAAATGAAAAATAGGGTGGGAATGAAAATCTATTCTGTTAGTCTGGGCGGTATATATTTTATACAACTGCCCCACTTGTACTCTTGTGCTATTTTTCAATACCAGTAACAAGGGGGTGAACATAAATTTTCTTCTAAAGCATTTTAAAATATAATGATCAAAGTTTCTCTAAAAGCATAAAGTACTGATCTCAAATAATTGTTGGGAACTTTCGGGAAGTAAATTCCCATAGTCGAAATGAGCCAAAAATTACAACTTCCCGGTATTAGACTTACTTCGGTTGTAAAAGGAAGCCCGATGTTAGTGTAAGAAGTTAATCCTTGGCTGATTACTTTATGATTACTTCTCGAATCTTGTGTTCAAGTTTGGTTTAGGAGTCATCAAAGAGCTCCCTATTCCAGATGAAGTGAAACCTACTTTATCTCTGTGGCAAGTGTTTGGCTAATGGGTCAACCTACTTAGAAAAGGACACGTCCTGAAAGTACAAGAAAGCTGTAGTCAACGGTTGAGCCCAGTGGCAAACTTTTTAAGAAATGGTTTTAGATTTAAAGAAATTCAGAACATCGTTTTTAAAATAATTAAGAAACAGTTTCTGCATGTATTTCTTTAAATATTTTAAGAAAAATGTGTGTGTGTGTGTGTGTGTGTGTGTGTGAGAAAGAGAGAGCAAAAGAGAAGGAGAGAGAAAGGGAACACACTTGCATGCACGTGAGGAATTTAAACATTTCAAGTCTGAAACCATTTCAGGTGAGAAGTCATGGGCACAGAGTTCTGTAGTAGGAAGAGTCACTTTAAGAAAAAAAAAAGTATCAAATTCTGTTTCTGCTTTTCAGTTACTAGCATTCTGTTTCAAATCCTGCTTCAAGTTATAGCCCCCAAACTCTCACTCATATTGAAAGTATAATGTCTCATGTGAGAAGAGAGCCAAGTGTTAGTAGCCTTATTCTAGTCATTAAATTTCTAAGTGTGAATCCATATGAAAAATCCTATCCTAAAGTGAACTCTACATGGTAAGTAGTTGAGATGATTTTAAAATGTAAACTTTTAACAACAGAAAAAGAGAGTAAGGTGTAAAAATGTAAAAGGAGCAAATTAAAGAATTCAGTGACATTCTATCCTTTTAGATCTTAGAAGCATATGTTTTTAAAAGCAAAACAGCACTGTCCAAGGGAACAAATCTAAAAAAACCCCCCAACACTCTCTTTATAGTATACACAAAAGTCTCTTCCATTGCATAAGAGAAGTAGGCAAAAAGCTGCCTTGGGGGAAATAATTCTCTGGTATTTAGTGAGGGCAAATGTTACCTGATATGTGTATATTTATAAAATAAGGTAAAAAAATAGTGTAACTTATTATATCTTAATTATAAAGTTTTAGCAGGCATTCTTTTTCTGTTTTAGCTCTAAATCTTATTACAACAACCCAACTAGATCTGTGGTCCTTCCTGTGATTTTTACCAGTTTGCCCTGACAATTGCATTATAAAGCTCTTGATTACTTCTATTTCTTGGACTACTTTATTAATTTTTGAGATTAATTTTTGGATATAATGTCATCAAAATCTATGAATGAGGACATATATTAAAGTGTATAATAGATTTATAAGAAAAAAAATCCATGGTAAAAAGTATGTAAAAGGAATTATATATATAAATTCTTATAAATGCTTATGCATGAAAGATTAATTTATAAAACTTTGAGCTGGCCCATTTTAGGATGCGTGGACGAAAAATATATGTAAACCATAGTAACATGAAAAAACATTTAATGTATAGGCTATCATTTAAGCTATAGGAGAAACAATTTGGTATATTAACAGCATACCACTAAGCTGACATTCTTTCAAAGATTTTCCAGAAGTTGTTGGTAAAATAAATAATTATAGCTATGTTACGGCAATAGCCGTATTAAAATATTTCAACTGGAGATCTGTTTTTTATTGTAACTAAAAGCAACCTGTTGCAGTAATTTTTGAAATGGTTAAAGATTTGCAGATGCAAAATAACAGGGATAATAAGGTCTACCTGGAAGCCAAATTAAAAACGGATAAATTTTGATGGTGGAAATACAATTATAAATGCTTCACCATTTTCATCACAAGGTAAAAACATTCTTCCCTGCCCCTTTTTTTGTACCGATATGTGGTGATGGGTGATAACTAAAACTTGCGGTGGTAATCATTTCACGATATATGTCTGTCATTACGCTGCACACCTTAAACTTATACAGTGCAGTATGTCAATTATATCTCAATAAAACTGAAAAAAATATTGCCCAAAAATTCACCAGAAGGAAAAAGAAATCAATAATTCAACGGTAAACTCATTGAAAATAGCTTTGTGTCATATGTAGAAAATGAATCCATTTGTGTTAATACATATTATTCTATTTCTTCACTTTCGTAATCTGCACATTTTGATAGTCTGTCACGTGGGAAACTATTAAATTAATATTTTACACAAACAAGACCACGACTGAACTTTCAAAATGAGGAAATCTGGATGTAAACCTTGGAAGTCTGTTTTCTCTTTGAAGCTTCCCATGTATACGATACAATCGTATTGACTGAAGGAGTAATACTGAAGCCTGGAACTGTTCAGTCAGCATTTTAAACTATTATGAGCTACCTTCTGAACCATTGCCAAGTTAATAGACAATGAAAGATAATGAGCTTGAAATTGGGTGTTAAATTGCATTTTTGGTTCTCTCCCTTTTTCTTGAAGTTTAACTGTTTCCTGCAGAAAGAGTCATGTTTTGATGTATCACTATGTAAATATGTATTTTAGGCCATGACAAGGGAAAGGAGAGAAAAAAGGCAGCGAACTGTATTTCATGTAGGAAGGTTATATATTAACACAGGAAAATTAAAATATGCTGGATTATAAAACTGCTAGATTGTAAACTATACTGGATTTATGTAAAATGAAGTTGCTACATTCAAAGAATATAAAAAGGTATATTACTCATGGCCTAGAGCCACCTTCAAAACTCATAAAGCAGATTTATCCCAGTTCAATTACTTAGACTTTTAGTAGGGTCTCTTTGTGTTGTTATTTCAACAATGTAAAATTCTTGATTCAAACAAGGGAAAAGAGATAATGAATGAGGGAACTGAATGATGATGATATTCAAACTCTTTTCCTTCTGCCTTTGTCATTCAGAGAGGATACTGACAGTCTAATTCTAAACAAACAGAGGGTTTTTATGTAATTTTACTAAACTGGACAAAGGAAACATTTGATTCTTCGAAGATCATCTTTAAAGTAGTTAAAAAAATGAACACCAAACTTCATGAATGTCATTCACCTCAAGTTTTGAGGACTGAAGATTTCATTCTGATGGGAAGAAAGGCTTATTATCCTCATCAGTATAACTGTAGAATCTCTTCTTTACTTCCTTTTAAATTAATGAGTTACATTAATCCAGGTTCATTTTTATAAGCCTCTTGGGGCTAAATGTAAAGGACAGTCATCTTAGAAAACAATAAATTAAAAAAAAAGCATGTACCGTGCATTAAGTGCACGTATTTCATGAGGCCTAGGTTAATACAACTAGCATCCAGTTTAATTAATCCTTGTTAGTGTAACAACTAATATCCCTCCCTAGAATGTTTCCTCTAAACATTACTATGCTAATTAAATGTGGTTTTTTTTAAGATTTTTCTTTGTACTTCAATATGGCATTTATACCACATAAATCTCTTCTCAATAACTACCTTATAGAGATGTTTTCTTACAATATCTGGTCTCTTGCAGAAATTCTGGAGCCTTTTTGAAAGCTGTTCAGGTGTAGAATACAGATATTCAGCTGCAGGAAAAACAGATACATTTTTAATGAAACAAAAACCTCAAAGCACACACTTGATATTAGTCACTTTACTAATTAAAAATGCATATTGCTCTGTGCCGCCTCGTGTTTTACATTATTTAAGCATGATTTTATAAGGTTACCTCAGCTCACAAGGATGTTTAATGCTAAATAAGACTGTGTAGTTGTGCTGTTTAGACATCTCCTTTGGGTGATTAAAATACATTATTCTAATGTAACACAATGCATATGTGATATATTTAGTGATGAGAATTTTTTCAAAGAACTAGTACGACAGCCGTATGTACCCTGTACAACAGTTGCATATTATTAACTAGTCAATTGTTGAAATAATTTGGTGTGACTTTCAGTCCTCAGTTTTTCTCTGTGTATATCATTAAAAAAAAATCTGTAAGCAATTGCAGCAACACTGACCTGCTTATAAAAATCCATCATTATGGGATGTGTGTGCTAACAATGAAGAATGCTATTTGAAAACTTGCTTTTTTGTTATCTTAAAAGAACAGATGGTAAATATAAGCTTACTCTAATGTATTAAAACACATAAAATTTTCCTTAACACTAACATGTTGACTTGCCAAATAAACAATTGCTCCTGCCTAAGTTTATTTTCAAACTTTCTAATTTAGCATGAATCATGTATTAAATCTCAACAAAGACGAAAGTACATTAAAGCAGCTACCTGGAAATATTTCGGGATAAACCAAATCTTTGGGACAGAGTGGGTAACAACCACAATACACAGCTTCCAACCTAAAGAAATTTTAGAAAGAGGATAAAAATATATTAAAAAGACATTACCATCAGAGCCAGAAAGTGGTTTTGTTTGTCTAAGTTACAGTATGAGCCCAGAGTTAACTGGGATGAAGAACATGGTCGGCAGTACAATCCTAAAAGCCAAAGTTGCTCTTTTAAAAGATTTTATTAATCATATATGAATTTCATAGAACAGAACCAACAGCATATGTTTTGTTCACTGAATTAATCAAAGCGCAGCTCTGCATTTTTTTTGTTGTTTTTAAAGTACTGTTTAACACATTTTATAATCAGCAGATAAACACATGTAACAACATGGTAAAGTATGGACAGCTTTTCTTAATAATGCTGCAAAGCCCCAGAATGTTCATTTTTCAAAATGTTTAAATAAAATAGCAAATACTTTAACACTGTAGCTGTAGAAATCATCGAGGCACTTTTAAAAGCAACAGAAAAAAATTTACAATCTGTTGTGATGGGGCATTTTCATTTTAAGCTAAAGCTTCAGAATAGTTACTTATTAGGCAGGATGGAGAACTATTCCCCCCTTTTATTGAAAAACTCTCATGAAGATTACCTTAATGAGTATTTTGCTTTCTTGACTCAGAATTCAGCTCACTTTCCATTTTATCCAAAAAGAATACTGTTATTATTAAACAAAGAAACAAGAAAGTTTCACTTTGTGAGAGGATTTCCCCAGGGACCACCTACCTATAGGAAGTTTTTCTTCATGTCATAGCGGTAAGGGTTAAGTACAAGAAAGGTATTGCATCTTGATGGCTGTTAGCCCTGCATAATGGCTATTGATCTGACATACAATAAACCTTAAAGATACCACTGTAATTTCTGTTGGCTAGGAATTATGCAGTGAAATTCAAAACACTCTTTAAAATATGTTTATTTTATGAGAAACTTTGAATTGCATCCAAAATGTTGACCAAAGGCAGAATTTTATTTTGAACTGCAGATTTTTTTCAACCCAAGAATAGTTTGAAGTTATGTCAATGTTTACCTTGTTTATTTACAGCGACAAAGTACATGCAATTTAAGCTGTTTTTAAGTGGGTGATGTTTTCCCTATTTTATAACTGAAATTAGTTTAAATGAAAAGTATTTACTTTGAGCTGCAAAGTTTGGAAAAATACTGAGTTCAAAGTTTTGCTTGAGAACTGCTAGCAGTTACCAGATAACACAGTGGAAAGGCACAGGATCTAGTTACCAATGATTAATTTCAAAATCCAAACTAATATCTAATATTCTTTTTTACATAAATAGGGTATGTATAGAAATTCTTATCATAAGCACAGCTATAAAACTGCACTGTGACTGCATTATAAAACATTCACAAAAGTTTTGAGCACATAAACTGGGGATATTCTTTATGAACAAAAAGAAAATATGCACTTTATCTGAAGACACTCAGTTTTAAAATGCTTTGCCAATCGAAAAGCAAATACATATGAACATTCTCTTATAATTATATAAAATCAAAAGAGTGAAGTCACAGGCATTTCAGAAAGTGCACGTTATCTGCTTTTTAATAATGGATTTGAATTAGAGTGTTCTGTTCCCCGAAAGAAAATTGCAGGCCAAGTTACATTTTGAGTCATCGTATGAGCATGTACTCTGCCATTTCCAAAAAAACCTCTGCTAATTAAAATACAGTGAGAGAGGAATGGCATTATTTGATTTAGGAAGAAAAAAAATTTACAAATTTGGATTCCAACTTTTATTTGTAAATTATCTTCTTCGTGGTTATATTTCTAATTCATCAAGAAAAAAACAATCACCATTTTTGGTTATAATTTTGACCTCTAAAATACTAAGCCTTATTATACACATTATTTATATCACGACTGTGTTTTAAAATATATTAACTTTGCCACAATATTTTAAAAGAAATTTATAAAATTCCTTCTAAGTTTCTCATATTTTGTTATTTTGAAGAAAATTATCATCTCATGACAGTAATACAATTATTCATCATTTCAATTCATATGCACTACCAGTTAAATAATAAATAGGGTTCCAATTGATCTATTGTTAAAATGACTAGCAAATGACCTTTTTATTCCAATTAACAAATCATCTGCTAAATCTATGAATCTTAATATTCAGATCTATTCACTTCAATTCATACAATTTATCTGCAAATAGTTGTTGGGCTTTTGATTCTAAATATAATTAGCTGATAATTTTGCTTGGCTGAATTACTTTTCTGGAGGGCCTGCAAAGGCTCTCAGTCGCATTATCTAGCAATAATGAATCTGATAGGTGAAATTTTTTACTGTAATGAGGATGAGACACAGTTGTGACACCTGAGTCTACTAATAACAGAAGACTGCTAATTATCGACAGCACTTTTTTGTGTGATGCAAGGAGAAAAAAAAATCCCTCATTATTAAAAAATAAAAAGTTACAATTATAAGTGACACCGGAGGAGAGTAAATAAAATGGAGTGATTAAAACATTGCTGCTTTAAGGGTGTTTTTAATTAAGTGGAAATGCTAATGTTGTCATACTTAGCAGATGGGATTAAAATTAGTTATTGTAAGTAACTCATATTTTATGTTATGGTTTCCACAGCATGTCTACAAGATCTAAGAAAGTGATACATTCCATAAGACATTTTAAAAATGAAATTCTCATACTCTTTACAACTCATAATAATGAACATCATGAATAAACTATTGAAAAAAATCCTGCCAAGGATTTTACCATAGTGACTTAACTAGCAAGGAATGTAGCCATAATGTACTGGACTGCTACAGTCTCACTGATGGTATGCTTTTGCTGATTGTTGCATTCCCTATTTCATTCACACTCAACAAAAACAAAAGTTTGGTACATGGGCATTTAGCCAACATCAAATGTGGTGTCAAGAAGGTAGGGCCTGGATACAAGGAAAGATCATGGCCACCCACTAAGGTGATGTTCTAAACTAAAACAGAGGATGCATCATGTAACTGCAGATAAAAACCTAATTGCACACTTTCTCCTACTTTATTTGTGTAAAATTTTCCATCTGCTACATCTAAAGATGTCTAAACTGTTAGTATCAAACCTGCATTCAGCTGCCAGCTGTGCACATTAAGGATTGCAAAACACTAAGTAAATGAGCCAGCGTGAAGCCGAGTGGTAGTGGTCCATCTGCCCAGGGCTGTGGGGATGGACCCCTGTACCTGGTCCTTTTC
>NC_082668.1:64777771-64820271 GCF_025265405.1 Mesoplodon densirostris
AAGGAGAGATATAGCTGGAAAAGCTCACGATTTGGATCCAGATATTCACTCCCTGTTGTGCTGCTTTCTGTCAGAGACTCCTGTTCTGATAGCCATTGCAGGAAACATGAATTTGTAAAATAGGCAGGCTTTCCACCAAAGTTTCTTATTGGAGCAAATTTTATTTTGACCATACCGCACTCCAAATCGTGACCATAATACAACTACAGGAATTCAAAAAGATAAAACTCCAAAGCAATGTGCAGCAGCCACATTCCAAGACCTCCTATCTGTCAACCCAAGTCATATATACATATACAGCTTTTAAAATTAGCGTCTGTTTCTAATTTCCTATTGGTCTACCGATGTCTTGATTTTTTCCCATTCATTATTTAATTAATTTATCTATTTCCTTGTGTCATTCCCAAGCATACATTTCTCATAAACTTTAAGGACAGTTTTTGAAAATTAAAGAATATTTTTCCTCAGTAATGTTTTCATAGATATAACTTTTGAGAACAATTTCTTGAGAGATGTTTTAGGAGTTGTATATTCTAGGACATATTATCTTCATGGTCTTCCCCCTGGTAGGATGGATAAATGATCTTGCCTTGAGAATTGCACTGAATTCTCTGGTTTCCATATAAAAGATAAATATTCCACTTACAGAAGCTGCAGGAGTAGAGTTCAAGCAGGCCTAAAGTTTAGGCCGGACGCAACGGCATGTCTGGGAGTGATCAGGGGAAAAAGACTGATTCTCACAGGATATGCTGAGCAATGGGAGTGAATTGTTACCAATTACTTGTGTCTAGCGAGTCTCCTGAACATTTGCTAGGGAAGGGCAGTGGCAGACTTAACAAACCTTTCCTGAGAAAGGAAAAGAGAGCTTCTCAAGTACTGAATGGGAACCTCACTCTTGTCTGGGGTATCAGTGAGAGCTGGGCAGGGGAGCTTGCCTCTCCAACTGGGAGTGTTGCTGACTCTGGCCCCATGCAACTGTCTCTGTCTAAGAAGTTGTACTCTTCACCTGCAAAGTGTCTTCTGGTCAGTTACACCACTGCCCCTTATGGCAGCCAAGTGACAACTGACCAGAGTGCAGTGTGATATGCGCCTTGCAAATGATGCAATGACTAAGGGTGCTGTGAGCAATTAGGGAGGGAAGGAAAAGGGAAGATATAGGACAAGAAGCACCACTGGAGTTGGGATTTTGCCAGGTGGAGAAAGGATATGCATGTGCCTATGTGCGGAGGGGCAGAGGAATATAAGCAATAAATAACACAAGGCATGGATGTGGATACGTGCACAGATGTACTCATGAGATGGAAAAGGGAACTGGAATCCATGAGGGATTAGGCTGGGGTCAGAGTTTGAAGAACCTCATTCGCTGAGAGGAAATTTAAGTTCATCCTGCAGAAAAATCTATGAGACACGTTCTTATTGTTATACTATTGTGATTCTCTTCTTGGATGGTCTGGGTTTAGAAAGAACACCAATAACAGTAGGTGTGCGAATCAAATATCAAAGTGTCCAGAGGCCTGAAGACCAATCTGAAGCTTTTGTAGGAGTCAAGGTCCCAGAAGGTAAGGGCAAAAACTAGGAAAGAAGCAGTAGCAATGAGGGCGAGGCATGGGAATTACTTCCATGGGATATATTCTCTGATGTGAAATTACTGAATCACGCAAAGGGTATAGTAACTTATATGGCTCAGGACAAATAACTTACATTGTCATTACCATACATACAAATGTTTCCCCATTAGTTGGCCAGTCTTTGTTAGGATATGCCTTTACTTTTATTGCTTTGGTCAATGCAACCGCTTTCTCATAAATTCTCTGTATTTACACTTATTTCATTACTGGAAAAATTAAAGATTTTATTCCTAAAATTTGATTTAGCATTTATTTCTTCAGCTATCACTACTTCTATTGTTTATTAGCTGTGTGAGTAAAAGGCCTAGCCTTGTCCTTGGCACAGAGTAAGACTTCAGTAAGTTACGGTACTTATACTCTGTTGAAGCTTTTGCAATCTTTTATCTATAGGATATATTTAAAATCTATACTTCATTACTTATATGAATATTTTGTTTTGTTAGTTTTATTCCACAGAGGTTATTTATTTTACCCAATATCTTGTTTTCACTAAAAAATATTATATTTTAAAGCTGGGATAAGTATATTAGATTTTGTTATATAAGTTTGGTGGATGTTAAAATTATATACAAGTTGGTTTTATTTCGCAATTCTCTATTTTTGTCTGTTTTTCTACCATCATGTTTTTGAATCGGTAAAGTACTCTTTTAAAAGAGTACTTTTAACTTCATACATGTTCTGAATCTGGTAGGACATGTTTTCCTTCAATACTCCTTTGTTAGTGATTTCTCTGATACTCTTCCCGTTTATTTCTTTATTTTGTAGGAATTTTAGAACTACTCTGTGAAGATATATAAAGTAATATTTGGGCATCTTAATTGGAATCTTGTTAAATTCATAAATTAATCTTAAGAGATACTGTCATTTCTATCTGACATCTATTTATTCTTTCCTGTCAGGAGCATATATATCTACTTTTATTTTAATCTTCCCTACCTTCCCATTATATACGGTTGTTTTCTTCAGCAAAGGACTGGGAGACGGAAGACCTCACTTTCAAATCAGATTCCTGGGAAACTGCCTTCCCCAACCACATTCTTGGGAAAGTGATTATATGCCTATTTCTAAGAATCAGGTGAAGGTGGTTCTCTCTACTGAAAATCGACCTCAGATCCACGTTATTTCAATGGGATGAATATAAATAATTTTCCTCAGCTATAAACAGAGGGTGTTAATGCATGTTTCATTATCTAGTCATTAGATTGCTGTAAGGGTTATGAAATTATGTATTCAGAATTATTTGAAAATGTTACAGTATAAACAAGGGCATGGTATAATAAAATGTAATTTTTACAATGTTTTCCCAGACAGTAAGATTCTAGAGGAAAGGAGCCACATTTTCTCCTCTTGCTATCCACAATATGGTGCCAGACCACACTATGAACTCAGTAAATAGTTGTATGTTAGGGGAATGAGTAGATAGTGATAAAAGTTTTTTTAAAAACTAAAAGGAAAAGGAAAGGTATGGTCTAGAGAGAATGACTTTAATCTTACTGGCACATTTATTTCATCTCATATACAACTGTCTTACAATTCAACATTGATCAATACATTAATAGCTTTCCTTCTGCAGGGTCCCCGTGTAGCAAAATTTTATACCTTTATATTAATGTGATGTAAGTTACTTGTGTTCCTAGAACCTTTCTATTATTTCCCCCTCAGTGTAAGCTGCTCTGCTGAAAATGAGATTGTAGCTGGGAGCCGAGAGAAAAGGGAGATGGGAGGGGAGGGAAATGTTATATAATTATCCTACATTTGACTCCAGAGCAAAGGATCAGGAATATGCCAAGATCACTGTAATAACCATTGTCATGCCAGATACTAACCAGAAGCTTTCCACATACTGTTCTTAACCTCAAATTAAAGGTGAACCAGAAAGACTTCTGTCTGCCAAAAGTGTAGTTCAGGTTTTTACTTTCCTTTGCAATCTTTCTGCTCCCCGCCGCCCATGCCTAAAACTTAAAACTACTTCTCCCACAATGTAGGGAAAGAAGAATCCTGATGTAAGGCTTTGGCTGTTCACAGAAAAAATTATTTGGTTTAGAGTTATCATTTGTGAGAAAGTATTAAGTATACAAACACATTCCATTGATTTGATATCTTAAGCATTTGCTTCTTCTTCTTTAAAAAAACAAAACAAAACAAAACACCATCTTAAGGGCTAACAATGTGACCTTGTCATGAGAATTGGCCTAAGCTAAAAATATTTGCATGGACGAGCTTCTAGGCTTTTTGGTTCATTTGTAACATGAAGTGTGATGGATGCTTTACGTGGCAGAATGACCTTTCAATTTCCTGGATTAAAAATAATTAAAATAATGGCAAGAATGAACTTTTAAGGTTCAGCATCATTAATGTCCTCTTTTCATCCAAAATTCATTAAAGACTCATTCCGTATAAACTCTGAAGAGAAGTCCATGAGTCTTATAATAAAATCTGCATAGTAGTTTTGAAAGCAATTCCCTCCCCCCTCCCAAATTATGTAAGTGTGCTTGAAATCCTCAATGTAACTCAAAGGGGTAGATAGGGTGGGTGGTTTTATTATTATTATTTCTCTTTCCCATCTTCTCCTTTGTATGGTACAGATGGATTAACTGAGGTTAACCTAGAAAGCTACAGGACCCAGTCCCAAACCTGATCTTCTGACTTTAATTCTTATAAATCAGAGTTTCTCAATCTTGGTACTACTGACATTTTAGGTTGGATACGTCTTTGTTGTGAGGGCCATCCTGTGCACTGTAGGATGTTTAGCAGCATCCCTGGCCTCCGCCCACTAGATGCTAGTAGTACCCTCCCCTCCCCACAACAGTTGTACCAACCAAAACGTCTCTGGGCACTGCCAAATATCCCCTGGGGGTGGAGGGCAAAACTACTCCTAACTGACACTATAAGTTTTCCAAAATGCCATCACCGTAAGTGATGATTAACTCCATTCCCACAGAGAGCAACTCGACTTCATATCTACTCAGCTTAATGGGACACAGTTGCTAGATGTGTCTTCAGATACGAGCTGGGATGTCTCCAGCAAGAAGGCTGTGGGCAGTACTCTCATATTTGTTAAAAGTTCTTTATTCAACACGGATAGACTCACCCAGACTAAGGTAGATATCTTGGGTAGGCTTGATTTTCTCTCTGATGGGCCACAGATCATGATGCATGGTGGTCAGAGCTATGGTGGTCAGTAGTGCTTTTCATCAACTATTTCTGCTCTCCTCCATTCTGGGCTCAAAGCAGGATTGCATTTCCTGCCCCCCCCCCACCCTATAGTTGGGCAGTGCCTTGCAACAAGTTCTGGCCAAAGAGTCGAGTGGAACCCTATGTCACTTTTAGGCCAGAGCAGTGAATTGCTAATGAAAGAACATCCTAGCTTTCTCTTGCATCTGGCACAGTAACTGGTAATGTTTGTGATGGTGGTTGCTTGGGTCTCTCTATATGCTTGGGACCCTGAGTGACCATACGAATAGAACACTACTGCTCACCTGCAATAAACATAGAGCATGAATAAAAATTAAGTGTTGAGTGTTTTAAGCCACTGAGATTTTTAAGGCTGCTAGCTTAGCATAATTTAGCTTATTCTGACTGATGTAAGAACTGAAAGATGAGAACAGATTGAAAAATAGATTTAGGTTAAATCAAGGTCATTTATATGAAAACAGAAAATATAACATAAAACCACTTAGAACTTCCTTAAATCTTAGGGTTCTCTATTTTCATTCACTAACTCTCTAATATTTAGAAATCATTTCAATGTAGGCTTTTAATATATTTGATACAGTATGTAAACTACATTATTCTATTACACCAGACATTCTTTCATTCATTCAAATATTATTTATTGAACAGTAAATATAAACCAAGTATTATTTGGAATATCTTCCCACTTCATATTGTTTTTGACACCTTTCTTGTGATGAAGACAGATGGCGGAAAGAAGAGGGAGTTCACTTTAATATCTAAGGAGTGATATATTTAGGAAATGAATTTGAGGTTTTGTGGGGGTTCTCTGTTTATTTGTTTTTAAACTTTCCATTTGCAAAGAGCTTATTAGAGAAAATGGAAATGATTTCATATGAGTAGCCAGGAATTTTCCATCATTATCACCTCCTGCTGTCTTACCCGTAAAAGAGGGATGATTTTGTGGATTTCCACATAGAGGAGAATAGCAGAGAGGTGGGCTGACAAGGTTTGAATTGTGCATTGATAGTTGGATGGATGCGTGATTTCAGGCAAGTGCCTTAACCTCCCTGTTTCTGACTTTTCGCAGCTGTGATATGATAATCACAAAAGTGCCTAATTCACAGGGCTGTTGTGATGAATAAACAAGGCAATGCACAAAGGGCTTCTAATGGTACCTGGCACATGCTAAATGCTCTAGGAACTGATGGATAATGCACTGGAGTTAGACTACTTCCGTGATGCAAACATCACAGAAGATGTTTGTTTTATTCACCACTTCATTTTAAACATCTAGTTTAGTGCTTGGCATAAAGTAGATATTTAAAAAACATGTGTTGAACACATACAGAAGTGAGTAGGCATGAGGAGACTGACTCCCAGGTTCTACTCCTAACCTTGCCACTACCTACTGCCCGTCTCGCCCACTGTGCCCAGCTGTGAGCACTTGGAATAGTCACTGTCCTAGATCTAGCATCTCTTTTGTAAAATGAAAGGATCATGCAAAAGAATGATAAACTATGTAGCTATAAACTAGAATCGATAATCAACTACTACACTTTTCAGAAAAAGGATGATAATAACCTTACCGCAACATAATTTGAAAATAATCAACAGTATGAAGACTCTACAAAGTTGCCCTACTGTGGTTTTAACATTTTCAAAAGAAATTTAATGGCGATTGTCTGCTTCAGCAAAAAGGGCAGTAAAACTCACCAGCACTAATGCCATCACTCAGAGATATGCTACCTTTCCCTACCAGTTCTGTGTAGAGGGAAGGAGAAAGAAGTTGGTTATAGAATAATTAATGTACAAACTTGCAACTAGAGTAAGAATAAGTCCTGGAGATCAAAAATACAGCATAGTGATTATAGTCAACAATACTGTATTATATACTTTAAAATTGCTAAGAGACGAGATCTTACATGTTCTCACTGTGAAAAAGAAACAATTATGTGATGTGAGAGAGGCCTTAGCTAGAGCTACACTGGTAATCATATTGCAATATGTAAATGTATCAAGTTATCACATTGTACACCTTGAATTTATACAATGTTATATGTATAAATCTTAACTCAAGGGAAAAAAACAAAGAGTAATTTAATGGTCCTGCCGTCATGTATTAAACCTTTCTTGGTTTTCCAATACATCTAGGCTTGTATGTGAAAGAGCAAAACTTGACTCATAAGGAGTGTAATCAAAGTGACTTAAGCCTTCAAAGTCTCAGTTTTTCCATCTATCAAATGGGATAATAATACGTACGCCTTTGGGATTATCATGAGCATTATATGAAATAACCTGGCAAAGGACCAAGCAAGAAGCGAACTTTCAATAAATAATAGCAATTAACAGGATAATAATGATTATTATTAAAATTATTTACAAGAAAACCACTTTCTCATAAATGTTAACAGTGTTCAGAGTTATCCTTCTGGCTGATACTACACAGTATATAAGTTGGTTTTAGGGTATGGGTTTTAGATATGCTAGTGGAGCACCTAGAAGAGACAACAGGCAAAGAAATGTATGCCTGCTAGGTAACCCTTTGCGTGAAGTGCTGGATGGTGAGGTGGGGAAAAAAAATTAATGTTTAAACTTAGAGAAGCAGTTGGGTCAGAAAACAAGAAAATGGAAAGGTAGCACAGCATAGTGGTTAAAAGTATTATGTATTGATAGTTATGAGACCTCACTTAATTTCTCTGTGCCTCTGTGTCCCCACCTAAGAAAAATGGAGACAGTAATAATGAATGAGACTGTTAAGATGAGTTAACATTTATAAATGGCTTAGAACAATGCCTGAAATACAGCAAGTGCTATATTAGTGTTTGTCAAACTAGGACAGTGATACAAATGGCAGAAGTTACACAGAACTGCCTGTGAAGAAACCTTTGGAGTGAAGACTAGCAAGGTGGCCTTCTAGGAGCACAACTTGGAAATCTACCAGGCTCAGTCATCCAGCCAACAACTTGGGCTCCTCCTATGTGCAAGGTGAAGTTCTGTAGCCTTAAAGAGAATTGATTCACATTTGACATGACAGAGATGGGCCAGAGGCAAGGGCAGAAAGGAGCTCCAGTTGGGACTGGGAGTAATAGAAGTGTGTACCTAGGTAATATGACCCTTCCTATGGTCTTCCACAGCATTCCCTAATGATCCCACAGCATTCTAGGTACCTGTTAATTATATGTAAGTGTCTCCCCAAGGCAGGGTTCTCTGAGGTGCAGACTGAGTCCTGTTCACTGTGAAATCCCCCTTCCACAGTGCTCAGTAAGTATGTGTTGAGGTCAAACCAAAGTGAGTAAAAGATCGAGCCTGTAATTACTGAGCACTCAGTTCTTGGGCCCCTAATTGCTCCCCATCCCACTTTCAATCCCCAGTGCTGCTCTAAATAGCTCAGTGTTAATGTGTGGGAAGGGAGAGCTGTGATCCCAAGGACATGGCCCTTTGAGTAAGAACCTAGTCTTCTTTGTAGTGGTGGCTTAAAATTACCCAACAGTAAAGCTGGCTACAAAGCCTTCTGCTTAGGGATATCCTCCAGCCTCTTTCCTCAGTTCATCCACAAACACTTCAAAACTGGCACAAACAAAATTGAACTCACTAGCTTGGCAAATGAGCTGATTTTTTCTTCCTTCTTTCTTGACAGCCATCCATCTATCAAATTCTTTTCTGTGTTTTCCTTGAGAATCTCTCTCTCCTACAGCCCTCTCACTAATCTCTCTTCCACCACCTCACAGAATCACACTTGGATGACCGCTGCAGAGTCTCACTGCAATTCTGCCTACATATCACTGCAAGATAAATCTTCCTAAAATACACACTTTATCACATTTCTTTCCAGTTCAAGACCGAGGCTCCCTATTTTTTACCTTTACCTAATCTACTTTGCTCATCCTCCATGCTTTGGCCCTACCCTGCCCATGTATTACTTACTTATTAAGTTTTGCATGCAGAATCTTCTATTCTACTTAGTGACCTCACAGCACTAATCACTGAAATTGTTCTCTCATTTAAGTACAATATCTAAAATACT
Source organism: Mesoplodon densirostris (assembly GCF_025265405.1). Taxonomy (NCBI): domain Eukaryota; kingdom Metazoa; phylum Chordata; class Mammalia; order Artiodactyla; family Ziphiidae; genus Mesoplodon; species Mesoplodon densirostris. The sequence continues at coordinate 64,786,601 of NC_082668.1, forward strand.
TGTTTCTCTATGCTTTGCCCATGTTGTTTCCCCTTTTGGAATATCCTAATCCTTTGGCTATTCAAGTTCTAGCTCTTCAATTAACGTTCTACTCTAAGCCACATGTGTCAGTACTAATATATAATTACATTATCCTGTGTTTCCCTCTCTGTTTCCTGTCCTTATGCAAAAGTGTTCCCTCTTCAGGAAAACTATAGGGCTTCCCTGGTGGCCCAGTGGTTGAGAGTCCACCTGCCGATGCGGGGGACGTGGGTTCGTGCCCCAGTCTGCGAAGATCCCACATGCCGCGGAGCGGCTGGGCCCATGAGCCATGGCCGCTGAGCCTGCGCGTCTGGAGCCTGCGCTCCGCAACGGGAGAGACCACAGCAGTGAGAGGCCTGTGTACCGCAAAAATAAAAAAAAGAAAACTATAAACTGCTTGAGGGCAGGGAGTTTACATTTTTATCTGTTTATTCAACAAATATTTATTGAGTTCCAGCCTTGTACCAGGCACTTCACTAGGCTCTGAGGTACTGTGATGAACAAGATAGTCATAATCTTTGTCCTCCCAGCACCTACATTCTAATGTTTCTGTGTATGTGTGTGTGTGGGGGGGGGAGTGAGATAACAAGTTACACATAATTATATGATTAGAAACTGAGGGAGGCACCATGAAGTAAAGGTATAGGGTGCCATGAGACCATTGCAAAGCTTCACATTGAAAGAAAATGTTCTCCAGCTGAGAGCGAATGAATAAAACACAAATAGGCAAATGTGCAAAGGTTTAAAGAAGGCTGGAATCTTAGAGGAACTGAGAAAAGTTTGGTGTCCAGAGGGGCAGAGGATGAGCCATATCAGATGAAGCTACTGAGGTACAAGCTGGGTGTACTTCCTTGTGTTGTACCAGAATCAAAAAGTACTTGCTATGTGAGGGTAAACTTTAAGTGGTCCTTAAGATTGATAAAGCATGATGACAGAGGCCATTTCTGAACTTTTCTTGTCTGGATACTTGGAGTTTACAAAAAAAAGCTGAATACCCAAAGCTTAAAAAATATGAACACCTAAGTGCTTAGGACGGTGGTTGGGATGCTCATCTTACTGACCCAAACATGCCCAGTGAGGATGCAGGGTGAAGGAAATGGCTTGGAACAGGCTCCATGTGGCATTAAGGATGAGAAGACCTGCTGCTATCAGCTTTGGATTTTTGTTTGTTTTCTCAAGTTCAATAAAAAAGGCATGGACCAATGACAACTATGATATGTGTCTACTCCACATTACAAGTTTGATGCCAAAATGCTTTACACAGACCACCTAACAGATGGTAATATATTTCAGCCATCCAATGTGAGTAGGAATCAAACCAGTGACCCCGGAGGTGAGAGGGTGTATATCCAATTACAAATTCCCACTTTCCTTAAGTGTTAAGATGCCTAAAGCAATATATGTTATTTACATCAGGATGCATTGTATAAACTATATTTGATAAAAGAGATGACTTCACGTTCTCAACTGAAATCAAAGAATGCTTACTTAAGTATTTTTTTAATTGAATCACACTTTAATGCCATCGCATCACCTTTTGGTTAACAGTGCTCATCTTGATTATTCTAACAAAGGGAAACATGGAAATTAATACTTAAGTTGTACAGCTTATGTCATCTATAAAAATACACACTAGAAAATTCAAAAGAAATACCTGGGACATCTGTGAAGGTTTCTCCAAGGACAGATACGTGGAAATTGAGTCCTAAGTCCTTAAGATACATCAATACCTTAAAAAAACTCTCTGGATCTTTATCATGCTCCCTGGAAATAAAAACACAAAACAAAACTTGTGATATCTTAGGGTATGTGTTAGGAAAAGTGTTTTCACTTCTCATAGTATCAATTCCTCTCATGGTCTACTGTTAGTTAGGAGAGCCTCTGGCATCCAAGCTCAGATCTTCCCTCACCCTTATACTGTAGCATTAGTATTGAGGGTTTTCATGAATCTAATTTCTCTATCATGGAAACCCAGTCTTATTGAAGTCTGAAGGCTCTGCAGCCTTTTATTAAAGGAGAATCTGTTTTTTTCACATTTTTTGGTTAGACTATAGAAAGTCTAGCTTATTTTCCTTTCTCCTAAAATGGTTAATTTTCCACTTAACACAGGTTTTTAACAAAAGAAAAGACCAGTCTTCAAAGGACGATTCTCTACTGATCACGAGAATGTACCAAAGATGCTTTTCATTTCCATGAGTCTGAGTACCTCTCTCTCACATTTACTGAGCCTCTTTGTGTCCGCAAGGAACACACAGTTTAGGGAGTGAGATTACAGACTCTCTCACTAATCTCTCATTTTTAATAATTGAATGGAGAATTATAAATACATCAAAAGGGGTAGGCCTGAGTCTAAGTCCGCTGAGTATTAACTTGGGAGTGGAGGTTAGTCAACGCATAAAAGAATAGTAATAAAGATAATTCTTTCATTTAGCAGAAGCTTTGAAAAACATGGATTATTTTTGTTTGTTTAGCTTGTCAGTCTTCTTTGTAATGACAGAATGAGAGGCTAAAGGACACTAAAATTTAAAAAAAATCATCAATTCAAGAAATCACACTAAAATGGAATGACTTACTTTTTACATTCTAAGGTGTGAATATTTCAGTATTTCTTGCATTTAATTACACTGTTTTAAATTATCTTATTTCAGACAGATGTGGACCAGATGTCTTCAAAATATTTGTTTTTTCATTTATAATTCAGAATTTAAACTTATTTTCTATATTTCAGAGAAATAGTTATATATCAGCAATTGAATTTCTCATTTACCAACTAATTATGTAAAATAAATCTGTAAATTGATCAAACTGCTCTATGAAATATGAAAATTATATCATTCAGGAAATCTCATGAAAAATGACATCTGCAACCCTAAATGTGTTAATTCACAATTCAGTCAATATTTTCAGTATCAAGAATTAAAACAAATGCATCTTCTGATTAACATTTTAAAACAGCATGTATAATCTCCTGGAATTGTAAGATCTTATAGAATTAGAGTTCTGTAACAATTTACTTTAAGCTCTCAGTTTGATTTGCTTCAAATAATAAAGAATGCAGTGGCAAAATGTTCATTGCTTTTTAAGATGATGGGTATTACACACATGTACCATTGGGAAGTTTTGGGGTAATTCTCACATATACTACTGCTGTGGGCAAGAAAAAAGACCCAAAACAGTTTAAAGTAAAGAATACACCATATGTTATCTTCAACCATATCAATCAAATAGCTGCCACCTAACCTGTAATATATGTTATTTTACTCTGAATCTCTTGGAAATACGTAGATGAAAAGAATGGAAACAATATAACATAATATATTTTAAGGAGGGAGTAACACTACAGGGAAATCTAGCCACTCAATTCTCTAAATTTTTCATTCTGAGTTCCAAAAATTTTGGCTATGGGTCCCTGAGAGAATATCTATTCTAAATATTTCCTGCTGCTTGTTTGTTGGTTGGTTGGTTGGTTCTGTATTAAAGTAAAAGTAGATGTGGTTTGGGCTTGGAAGGAGGTTTAACTGGGTAGAAGCTGTAGTTCTTAAAAGATTCCAATGTGAATATTTTCAAAGCAGCGGGCTTCATGAACCTATATTTTCAGTGTTTCTATACAAGATAAATGCATGACAATCCTACTATATTCTTAAGATATTTTTTATAGGTGGACAAAAGCTCTCATATTCAATAGTCACTTTGCATAAGAACACAAGAGATTTGCATGAATCCCCTCTCTTTTTGTTTAAACTATAATATATGGATGAATGTAAGGTGAGATTCTTCTTCCAAATAATTATCCTTCAGAAAAAGAGGCATCTTATCTAAAGTCCTTATAAAGTCTCTCATAATACCAGGCACTCTCTCAATTACTTTATTTTGAACAAAGTACAGTTTAGGGAAATAGCATTAACCTGAGACACCAACTGATGAGAATTTTGGATAGTTTTAGCAGTCATTCGCTTGATGGGACCGGTAAAAACAGAAGCCAAGGGATTTAATACTGCGTTAGTAATTATTTTGGGAGACATGACCTAAAAATTCAAAGTGTTTTTGAAAACAAGTATTTTAAAGATCACTAAAAAAAATAATAGAGTAAGTGTTTACTGGAGACTATGAGTAGTAAGTGGGTTTTTATAGCCAGAGAAAAGATTTCCAGTGATGGCATCATACAGTTTCACAATCTTGCACCCCAAACTGCTTAGACTGAATTCCAGATGACAGGTGGCGGAAACATGCCAGCTGCCTGACAAGGTGGTACCATTCTGATGTCAAGAATGCATGGGAGGGGGAGTTAGACTAAAACTACATCATAAACTATAAGGTTGAGAAAACAGCAATACTTCTAAAAATATTCTACATGATATATGCTTTAAAGTATTATCTATGTCTAAATTAGTAGATTACACATTATAAGTAGACACTTGGCTAGTTCATCCATGTCCCTCAAAGTTTACATGGTCAATTTAGCTGAAAACTTTTCTCGGTTTTCTCTTTAGACAAATGGGAAATTGCCTACTATTCAGAGAATCATTAAAGATGTGCACAGATATCCAGCCACAGCCATATATCAAGGCACGGATATAGCAATGACAGAGCTCAATATATTTTGTCAAGAGAGGAACTCACTGCAGATATCCAATGGATCATCCATGGGTCTTATCCTAGCGCCCATAATATTAATGGATCCATTTAGCACAGAATGTGAATCTGTCTAAAATTCCTCTCTAAGAAATCTAATGTGAAGTTCTCATACTTATGATTTTAGAATAAAGCATGAAATATAGGATGAGGTATTCTAAAATAACATATTGGGCTTCCCTGATGGTGCAGTGGTTAAGATCCTGCCTGCCAATGCAGGGGACACGGGTTCGAGTGCTGGTCTGGGAAGATCCTACATGCCGCGGAGCAACTAAGCCCGTGTGCCACAACTACCGAGCCCGTGCTCTAGAGCCCACGAGCCACAACTACTGAGCCCATGTGCCAACTACTGAAGCCCACGCGCTTAGAGCCTGTGCTCTGAAACAAGAGAAGCCACCGCAATGAGAAGCCCACGCACTGCAAGAAGAGTAGCCCCCAAGCGCTGCAACTAGAGAGCCCACGTGCAGCAATGAAGACCCAACGTAGCCAAAAATAAATAAATAAACAAAAATTAAAAAATAAAAATAACATATCAAGTGCCCCTTTTTGTCAACAGCTATCAGGATTAAACACACATTTAATGGTATCGTCAATTCTTTATAACCACATTTGTAGACTTACAGGCTCCTAAACTCTCTTCTTCTGCTCTCACCGATTGCTGGTAGGGATGTAAATTGCAACAATATTTTAGAGGGCAATTTGGTAATGTACATAATAAGCCTTAAATTGTATATAACTTTTGCCACAGTAATTCCAATTTAGAAAAGTTACCCTATGAAATAATTAAAGAGGTGCACAGAAATTCAGCCAGAGTATGTTCATAACAGCATTGTTTATAATAGCAACCATCTGTAAACAATGTAATGGGATGATAAAGAAATATACTTTGACACATACATATGATACAATACCCTGCAGCCATGAAATAATTTTGTAGAAGTATATTTTTGGCATGGAAATATATTCAAGAAATACTGTTAAGTAAAAGGGAGGTGACAGAGCAATACGTATTTTATGATCTATTTTTGTAAGACAAATGAATGTATGTGCCTAGAAAAAAGTTTGGGGTGAACTATACCAAAATGTTAACAGGGTTTATCTGTAGGGGCTACATTATAAATGTTTCTCTTTTTTTTTCTTTTTTTTTTACATGTTTTCTATCATTCCTTTAATAAATATTTTTATGTCAATCATTTTAATGCTTTAAGGAACCACCTCTAACATTCTGTCATAAAATTGTATTCATAAGGATTTTTGCTTAACTCTGTAGCATTTTTAGTATTTATAGTGGCATAAATTCCTTATTTCCTGTGACACTTCTAGATTTGACAGCTGCCCATCAAGCAAACTTGATTCATCATAAAACATTCTAGAAGATGAGTCAGAGTCCAAGTCTCCCAACAATCCCCACATTCTTGACTAGGTAAGAATGAAACAGTCTGGCTGGGAACTCATTCCTGTGCAGCCCAACTATGGCAGAAGAGACCAGAGCAGAATATTTCAGGCTTACTGGAAGCAGCAGATATAGCAAGAACAGCTTTTATTCCCAAATATTATTCAGAACATTTGAAAAGCATAAACTGTTTCCATGTGTTTTTTCTTCCTGTATCTGTTCTCTCTCTGTCGCCTTTCCCGTTTAGTTTTTTAGAGCTAAATTTCTTCTTATTCCTCACTTAACATTCATTCAGTAAATATTTATTGAGGATTGCTAAGTTTCTCCATACTTGTCACTTATACTCAACTGTTACCCTTTCCTGTTTTCCCACATAACTTTATACTTATTGAATGCAATCACTTTGATCTAGTTCCTTGCCTTGCCTGGGCAGAAACCTGGCTCTTTTCAGATGCTGTAACTTTCCCAGCAGCATGTCACTCTGGACTGAGAGGTCCACGAGGGAAAGATAAATGATGCCTCTTTATTTACTACTAAGTACCCAGTGCCTTGCGAGTGGAAGACATTCTTTGTGTTCATCAATATTCGGTTCTTCTTTTTTTCTGGGCACACGAAAGACTCCACTTTCATCCCCTTGAAGTAGGAGAGGCCACAGGACTAGTTCTGACCAATGGATTGCAAGCTGATTGATGTGTGTCACTTCCAGGTAAAAATTTCTAAGAGCAGTTCTGGACAGCACCTTCTCTGTTGTAGTGATCCTTGCAGAGGTCTTGTATTAAGATGGTTAGGTTAAAAGAGTGAAGTGGTCTGGACTGCTACATGGAGAAGAGTTGCCCAATAAAGCTATCTAAACATGCAGCAGACTTTGAGTTGGTGAGAGAATTAAACTTCTGTTGTGTTTAAGCAACTGAGATTAGGGGGTCTTTATTACTACAGCATATGGCGGCCTATGCTGACTAATATATTATCTGTGGCATAAAATTAGCTGCTCTAAAAATATTTGTTGAATGAATAAAGGTGTAGGAAAAATAAATTACATTTATAGAGCCCCTGCTATGTGCAGGATCCCATACTAGGCACCTAATCATAATCTTAATTAAGCCTCTCAACCAAGTGGTCATAGAAATATAACTATTCTTTCATTTAAGATCACACAGAAGAGACTGAGTCTGCATTTGAAATCAGGTCTCATCACTCTAAAGTCATATTCTTTCTTCTGTACAGTCTTTGACTTTTCCATTTCTTTCTTCCTACATATAATGAGAAGAAAAAGAGAGCTGGTACCTTCAGTCCATGGTTTTGTTTCCAGACCATCAAGTGATGGACATTTCTTCGATTGCTACTTGAGGTTAAAACCCATTGGATAAGAGATGGCAATAAGAATAATGGGAAGTAATATGGAATTATATGATCTCTCAACACCATGGTTTCAAATTTCTTCACCTTTTCTGATACCCTGCTAACCTCCATCTTTGCTTCCTCATTATGAAGTACCGTGTTACTTCCAAATTCAGTGATGTGTTCTTTATTCCAAAACATAAGGCTTCTATTTACCAGCTTGTGTTAGTCGTTATGATCACTTGCTTCTCTATTATCCTTTCTAGGACCATAAACTCTTCACTTCTCTCTATACGCCTGACAACAATTATCAGTTTGGGTTTCCTGCCACAGGTGCTGCTTCTGCTTTTAAAATGGTGCTTCAAATAGAATTCAACCCATAGTCTTATGAGCCATCAGCTTCTCAGCCTCTCCTCCATCTGATACTACCAGTGCCTGTCTTTCTCTAACTCCACCAGCCCTCCCCACCATCATTTCCTTACAGGTGACTAAAACCAAGAATACCCGCTGTGGCTTTCTCTGAATGTTGTTCATACTGCATTCTGCCCTTTAACTTTCCTTTCAGAGAGAGAATGAAGGGTACAGTTCAGAGACAAGTGGCTCTGCCACTGATCAGCAGTATGACTCTTTGTATGTTATATAACCTCACATAGCCTCAGTTTCTTCATCGTCAGAATGGGGTAGTGATAATACCCACTTAAAATGTTAGTTGTTAGACATATATACACTAATTAATATGTATAAAATAGATAACTAATGAGAACCTGCTGTATAGCACAGGGAACTCTGCTTCACTTTGCTGTACAGCAGAAACTAACACAACATTGTAAAACAACTATACCCCAATTAAAAAAAAATAAAATGCTAGTTGTTAGGGATGAAGAAATGCCTGGCACCCTACAGATACACAATAAACTCTCATTCACTTCATCTTTGGTATTTGTGGTATTTTAATATTTTAGAAATGTTAACCAATTTATTCCATTTGCCTTCTACCTGAACACATTCAAGAAACTAAGATGTTTTATGTTCGTTGCTTCAAGGAAGGCTTGAGACAGGGGAAAAGCCCCCAACCTCTACCAAAAAAAGGGGCAGTCTTCTTGGTTGGTCACAGAAGCAAAAGTCCTTGTAGAAATGGTAAGGACTTCAGATAGGTATTTAAGGTATTTACAGGTATTTAAGCAAAATGCTATGTGACAGTAGCAAACACCCTCCCACAACGTGTCACTGTTCTACCTCTAGACAAGAAACACGGAGGACTGATGAGGGAGAGTTGAGGAAAACAGAACTGTGAGAGTCCCTGAGGCCATGAACTACACTTCCTGAGTTAGAAGCCGAGGAAGAAGCATGACCCCAGAGAGTGAATGTCTGAGGGTATGTATCTGGGCACACAGTACTAGGGACATTCGTGAGAGACTCCCGAGACATGGTAGGCATAAATGTTGAACCATGGTTTCCTTGAGTGTCATGGAAGAGTCACAGGGCTGCTGGCAGACTGAGAAAAGCAAAGGATCCCTCAGCAGTGGCCTGGGAGGAATGAGGACCAGGAAAATGGAAGACAGAGAATCTTGAACGGCTTGAGCTTTCCATCACCATATTGAAATGGGCCATTGCACAGAAATTAAGTCATAGAAAAATAAAATTCTAATTTATGCATATCAGGGTTTCATGCCATCTGCACATTCATATTCTCATCTTTTAACAGCAGAGGGAGAGATGTCTGCTTTTCCAAATTCAAAGTCCATTAGAGCTCTAGATCTTCTACCTTGTCTCTTTGAGAAATCTGTGTTCTCATGGTCAGTCTCCTTCCTAAAGCCTGTGATCCTATCCCCTCCTCCACAATTTCTTCATGTATGTCTTGGGCACTTTTAAGTTATCCTTTTTACCTGACACCATTTATCGATGACAATAGTTCCAATAATATACTATTTCTAGGTGTCTTTTCACAGATCCTTTCATCTTAGAATATTAGCTATATATCCCTCCTTTCTTACCTCCTGTGTCTTTCCTACAACTTTCCTCCCATTCTTTAATTCTGTTGGATGAAAATGCTCTCTAACAATACTAATTCCCACCTATGCCCCCCTTCATTCTCATCTTCTTGTATTTTTTCCTACATTTGAGAGCACTGACCATCTTCTGCTTTCTTAGAAGCAATCCTTGCTTGGTTTCCAAATAGTGTATTTAGACTACAACCTAATGACCTAATGACCAATTACACCTTCCCACTCATTTCATCCAGCAGGCCACCCAGTGAAAACGATATTCAATGAATCATTTTTCCCACTAGGTCTCACAACATGATCTCCTTTTAAATTTCCCCACTGCTAAAAGCTTGGACCCCCCCAGGTTGCTTCTCTTCAACAATGATTCCCACTCTTCCCAGATATTGTATACAGTAATCTCACTCAGCTCTCTAATTTGTCAATGAGCTCTCTTTCTCTACAACTTTAGCCAGGAAGTCAATAGAATCCCATGACTCAAATAACTGGTAGGCCATGAAGTGTCTCAGTTAAGATGAATTGGGTCTTCCCCACTCTTAGGATGTTACTTAGGCAGCAGCTACCGTTGCACATACTTTTAAAGCATCACAATGTATGTAATTACTTCTTCTCAGACCTGGGAGGCTCTATGGAACTAAGCTCTTTCCCCAGTTCATTACTAAGTCCTTCTGTTTCCCTCTGTAATAAAGTTTCTCCTTGTCAAATGTGGTGATCTGGGCTATAATGTGAAACTGACAAATCATTTAGATTTTCTTTTGTATTATAACATTTCCCTCCAAGAGATGTGTAGAAAATACATTCAAAACTGCTTGCTGGGCCTCGCTGGTGGCGCAGTGGTTGAGAGTCCGCCTGCCGATGCAGGGGATACGGGTTCGTGCCCCGGTCTGGGAGGATCCCATATGCCGCGGAGCGGCTGGGCCCGTGAGCCATGGCCGCTGGGCCTGCGCATCCGGAGCCTGTGCTCCGCAACAGGGGAGGCCACAACAGTGAGAGGCCCGCATACCACAAAAAAAAAAAAAAAAAAAAACAAACAAACAAAAAAAAAAACTGCTTGCTGGTTATCCTGAGAGCTACTCCTGTAGTCCATCTCCTAGAGTGAGAAATTTGTCTAAGGGAGAAGCCTAAGACATTCTTTGACATCACTGAGAATTGTTGTGTTTTTACTTCTCATATAGGAAGATGCATGGTTTTTGTTTCCTGTTTTACCCTGACTGCCAGGAAGCTTACAGTCAGGTTTTCCCATGCTTAATCTCAGCATCTGTCAGATGGAAATAACAGTACCGAGAATACAAGAATAGAAATTTAAAAACTCACTGGTTGGGCTCAATAGTAGAAAGGATATTGCAGAGAATAGAATCAAGTGTTCTTGAGGTGAACAGAATTTACTCACTGTGAACAAGAGAGAAAATAGACAAAAATATAAAATAAGAAAGGACCGAGCCTCAGGGACCTGTGGGACAGGAACAGAAGACTCAACATTTTGTAACATCACAGTTCCAGGAGGGGACTCTGTATGATTTCTTACAACTGTATGTGAATCTACAATTATTCCAATACAAATTTCAATGAAAAAAATGCATGCTCAATGTAATAAAATAAAAATAATTCTGAAATATATGAAGTATGCACTGAAAGCCCCTATTTCTTACCCTTCCTGATTCTACTCCTCATATGTAACCACTACTAACAACTGTTTGGTGAGTAGCCTTCCTGACCTATTTCTACGCACATGCACAAATATATATTTGTGTGAGTGTACTTTTATATACTTTCCTTACTTTATAAATATGAGATCATTATCAGTCATTCTGCACTTTCCATTTTCATTAAATACATCATAGACATCTATCTACACCAGTGTATATAGATATCTCATTTAATAATGTTTACCTAATATTTCACAATTTAAAGTAAATCCTCCTACTACTGGACATTTAAGTTGGTTCCAACTTACTGATGTTTCAAACAATACTTAAAGTGACATCTAGTTCTTTTTATAACATTCAAATTTCTGTTTTGTAGAATCCTTATTCATCCTTGTTTTTCCCTCCTACCCTGCAAATGTAGCCATCTCAAATCTCTAACAAAGATCTATTTCCCCTGTCCTACAATGTTTACCTGCCTTTTGGAACTATCCTACTTTCAAAGATTCACCTACTCACTCTGCTATGTTGTAAGTTCCATGAGGGCAGAGCTCATGCCTTTGTTTACCCTGTATTCTCCATGTGTAGAATTAGGCCTGGCATACAGTTTAAAAAGTTATTATTCTGAACTGACTCCAAATCTAGATCACCTCTCATGAATCTAATCTTTTTATCCCCACCTATTATAAATTATTTTTTTACTATTTATATAATGAGGTGAATACACAGAGTCTTCACTTGGCTCTTCCAATGACAACTCATCTATAATACTTAAAAACTAAGCTGTTGCCTTGTTGAACACAGCATTAATGACCTAGCTCCTCTCTGGTACTGACACATCCTCATCCTCCCAATATTCCAGGACTCAAGGCTGACACATTCTGAACACAAGGAGGCTACTTCTAAGTTGTCCTGCTAATAAACTCATTACCAACCTTACTATTTTCTCCTACATAATTTAAGATTGCTTGATAATTTCCATTTCTATAGTACAATGTTATCCCCTCATACCTTGACAACACCACTGAGCTTCAGACTCTCCCTCTGCCAATTCAGCTTCCAGAAAAACTCTTACATTATCCTCTTCTATGTGATTTTCCTTATATATCTCTTCTCTGAAATGCATACTAAAAACCCACTAAATTGAAATTAAGCCACCCTATCCAACATTCAAATATTTCAATCAACTCATTCCCTCAAATGAGTGTTGATACTCATATCCATTCTCATCCTCTTCCTGTCTCTGTGCTGTTTTCCATCCACAGCTCTTGTGTCTATAATTCCTGAGTCTGGAACACACTCTCCCCTCCTCTCGGCCACTCTTTGCCCATTGCCTCTTTCACTAACTTTGAGTTTATTGTTACTAGTAGTCATCCCTGTGAAATCCCATCTCACTCTGAATCCCTGCAAGAACATTCTCAAGTTACTGATGATTCCATGAATGTGTTCTTTTACATTATTTCATATTTATTTGTATGTTGTCCTCATAATTCGTCTGAAATCCCTACCACAACAGTGAAATCCTTTGACTCCAGAAGTTGGTGGGCACTCAAAATATGATTTTGGAGTGAGTGAATAATAGCTCTGTCGTGGCTGAATAGAGACAGTTATACTTTTTAGATTACAGTAGGATAGGTCTATGAAATGACATGAAGGATCATGTTTTTTTTTTTTAATGGACAATTAAACATGGCCTGGATTATTAGATGCCTTTCATTCAAATGAATTTCAATTCTTAATAACAGGTTTTCATATTCAGTTGTGGACATTTTGTCACATCTAGAAATGACAAGGTCTTCAATCATATGGGAAAGAATCTTAATTTGAAGAGAAAATTCTGCTCCAAAACTTCCTTCTGATTTAAAAAATGTTAAAGTAGAAATGGGCAGAGTGACTCATAAAAAATCCTTTCAATGGGAAGAAAAATGCTAAAATTCTGTTCATTTTATGTATTTCATCTTATTTCTAGACCCAAATGAGACTGTTGTGTTTTTTGGCTGACACAGAGATCTCCTAGAAGAGACATCTCCCTTACTAAGCAGCAACTGCTAAGCATACCAGATTGTCATGGCAATGACTGTGGAAAAGGAGGAACGCAGTATGGGATGTCTGTTCTATAAAGACCTGCTCAAAATGACGTGTTCTTGTTACTACATATGTTGCATTTTTTCATTTTACAAACAGTATTAATTATGTATCTCCTCTCTTCTCCTACATTCTCATAAATGAAATAAATCTGTATTATTCTACTTAGTCCCTTTCACAATAACATAAAAGAAAAAAGTTCACCCCCAAATTTCATTACCCAGTCTTTTTGGCTTATTATTTAAAGGTATTAAGAACTACTCACATTAGGTACCAAAGATAGACTAATCATTCATATGGAAAAGGATAAAAGATTCTGAATATTGTAATAGCATCACATGCTATAAATTAACTATAATGCTCAAGAAATGGTTCTTCAGAATGAGAAGCCTCATGAACCAAAGTCTTAATTAATTAAATCTACTTATTACTAGGAGGTATCAGAAAAATTTATTTCTGGTAAAGAATGGATAACAAAGAAGAGTCGAGTATGTTAGATAGTGTATTTGGTGAGAGATCTTTTTGAATAAATAGTTTGCTTTAGACATGTATGTAAACCCCCCCAAAAAGAAAATGCTTATTGAAAACTAATAATAATCGATTCATCTATAACTATAGTTCTAATGGTGTGTCTTATCAGAATAAATGATGTAAAATAGTTTACATGGACGATACAGCCTAGTGAAAGGAGGGTTAAAATCCTAGTTCTGGGGTTTCCCTGGTGGCGCAGTGGTTGAGAGTCCACCTGCCGATGCAGGGGACACGGGTTCGTGCCCTGGTCCGGGAAGATTCCACATGCCACGGAGCGGCTGGGCCCGTGAGCCATGGCCACTGAGCCTGCACGTCCGGAGCCTGTGCTCCACAACGGGAGAGGTCACAACAGTGAGAGGCCCGCGTACTGCAAAAAAAAAAAAAAAAAAAAAAAAAAATCCTAGTTCTGATATTTAGTAGCTGTAATCCAGGGCAAATTACTAAACCTGTCTGAGATTTAATTTCCTCATCTGTAACAATCTGGCTAATAACACTCAGTTCAAAGAGCTGTTGAGGGGATTAACTGAGATGATGTATATGAAACAATTTTCAGTGCCTGGCAAACAGAAAATACACAATAAAGGATGGTGGTTGTTATAATTATTGTAATAATAATTATTGTAATCATCATTGTTTTATTCTTCATTTATAGAACTGGGAATTTAAGAATATTCTAGTGAGTTTGATAGCCACCATAATTGGGCAAAAAATAAAGTTTGCTATACTTTACAATCAGTTAATTTATAGTATAAGTGGAATGTGCCATTATTGAACTTTTCATAGAGTTACAAATGTGATTTAAAGCACAGTTTGTGTTTGTGTATAAAGGCACACATGTGCTTAACTGAATTTTTCTTCTCAGACTGTATCCCTAATTCTGTCAAGTGCCACCATTAATCTCATCACCCAATCCACAATTAGCCCAGACACCCTCACATCAACAATCAATCTCTGAACCAACTCCTTATTACCACCCAAGTATGTTTCTCCTTTCTTGATATAGTTCAGATGCTCATCATTCCTTCCAAGAACTATTATAACATCATATCAAATCACTTTCCTAAATAATTACAACTGAGATCAGGGGAGTCAATTGTCATTCCCCCACTTCTCCACTTGGACATTACCCAAAGGCAACAAGGAGAACTGGAAATAGAGTGCAAATGTAATCTTCCACAACAATAAGACGTCAACCCCCCGAACCACACAATAGATGGAGAAGCTGCCAAAAATAATGAGGATCAAAAAGGTGGACAGGTGGAAGTGAAATGGAGGATATCCTCTGATTCTCAGGGACAGCTGGCAGAAGGCGCTTCTCCAAGGTGAGGAGTGTGCTGTGAGTGCAAGACCAAAATCCCTCCTTAGCAAAATGTCAACAGGACTTGTGGGCTGCTGGTGCTAAGGGTTTTCTGAGCCTGGTTCAGTCTTGAGAAGCAGAGAATAAAGTGCTAAGTAAGAGATCAGACAGAGAAGGCATTTTTGCAAGAAGTAGTCTGTTTGACAATCATCTTTTCTGGGAGGATTACAGAATACATTGGCTGGTACATGAAACAATTTTTTTCCTGACATTCATTTTTTATGTATTAGAATGGCACTGGAAGTTGAATTTCCCATGAACATTCTAAAATAAAGGTAATCTTTTAAAAAGGTAAACATCAAAAAACCTGTTCCTTCTGTTTTAGACTCAGATTTTATGGACTTCATTTTTTAAAAATGAAATCTGTATCACACTTTCCAAATGAGAGCTTACCCAAAGATTCAGTAGTATGTGTATATTCAGTTATGACAATATTTTCATTTAGGAAAAAGTTCACCCATATTCTAGAGAGCAGTATGTATTTGAGATCAAAATTAAAGAATTAATTTTTCATTTTTTTGCATAGAGTTTCTCCAATATTCTAATTTGGCTTTATATGATTACATTTTAATACTTTTTCACAGTTATTTAAACTTAAAAGTTAACTTATATATTAGTATATTTTAGACTTCAGAAGTATTAAAATGATGGACAATTTTAACCATTCAAGTCAAAGAAAGAAGTCAGTGGTTTTATGTCTTTGATGTATTTACAGGACAGATATGTAATAAATGCCTCTTAGGTGTTTTCATCTGTAAATTGGACTTGCAATATAAAACCCACCAAGGAAAGGTTATAAAGGGGTCTTTTCTTTACTTGAATATCAATTACCTTTAGGAAGAATGCCAAGCAGACCAGCTTTATATTCAAAATGATACATAACAAAACACTGTGGTTGGTTCTAGGGTCCAAGTGTATTATTTAAAGTATAAAAATTCAGAACAACAAAAAATCTCTCATCTAGTGTAAGTTTTTGGCCTTAGGACAAGAATATCCTTTTCTCCGAAGTCAGGAATTTATTCGATGAAGGCGAACTAGGCACCACTGCGTGCCAGACAGAACTTACACAAGGCACTGAGATGCAAGTATGACTAAAGAGAACAGGAGACCCAACCCTCAAGGAGTCTAAGTTCCAGTCAAGGAGAGAGCCTGTTCCCCCTGTGCTGTGATCTGAGAGATAAGAAGGAAAGTCCATTGTCCACAAAGCTCATCTGTGACTGTTAATGCCTGAAGTTCCCTAATCCTGGAGCCTTTGACATATCTTGGTTGTACAGTTTTAACAAAGTACCTGTTCACAGAAGGTTGGTACTAAATATTATTTGATGGCTGGATGGTTAGATGATTAAGCGAAAATTCCCTTTTTGTGTTTCATTTTGGAGAAGCAGGTAAACAAGCAACCTCTTTAAAACACAAATATCCCTGAGGAGATAAGACATCAAGATATTAGCAAGTATGTACACGTTAGTGAGATTTAATTTAAAATTGTATGTGTGTATCTTGTATTCTTTGAGGATTAATCTATTGAGACAGATTTCTAAGAGTATGTAAACTCGATGGTTAAAGCAGGAAAGTCAAGAAGACGAGATTTTCTTTTTGCGGTACGCGGGCCTCTCACCGTTGTGGCCTCTCCCATTGCGGAGCACAGGCTCCGGACGCGCAGGCTCAGCGGCCATGGCTCACGGGCCCAGCTGCTTCACGGCATGTGGGATCTTCCCGGACTGGGGCACGAACCCGTGTCCCCTGCATCGGCAGGTGGACTCTCAACCACTGCGCCACCAGGGAAGCCCAAGAAGATGAGATTTTGAAATGTGAACACATAGGGAAGGTTAGAATTGTGTGAAATAGCAAACAAAAGGAAATTTGGGGTGCCTAGGTGACAGCTAAATGGCTCATGCTAGGAGCAGGGTAAATAGTACACAAAAGTAAGATGGGGTGGTGCCTGCTATGGAAAAACTTCCCCATTTCACATTTGCTGGAGGCTGGCTCCTAAAATAAGGATTAGGTCTGCAACAGGTAAAGCTTTTAAAATGGACTCCAAACCTAAATGTCCATCGACAGAGGAATGGATAAAGAAGATGTGGTGCATATATACATTGGAATACTACTCAGCCATAAAAAGGAATGAAATAGTGCCATTTGCAGAGACGTGGATGGACCTAGAGACTGTCATACAGAGTGAAATAAGCCAGAAAGTGAAAAACAAATATCGTATGATATCGCTTATATGTGGAATCTAGAAAAATAGTAGAAATGAACTTATTTGCAAAGCAGAAATAGAGTCACAGATGTTGAGAACAAACTTATGGTTACCAAGGGGGAAGGGGAGGGTGGGATGAATTGGGAGATTGGGATTGACATATATACACTACTATGTATAAAATAGATAACTAATGAGAACCTATTGTATAGCACAGGGAACTCTACTCAATGCTCTGTGGTGACATAAATGGGAAGGAAATCTTAAAAAGAGTGGATATGTGTATATGTATAACTGATTCACTTTGCTGTACAGCAAGAAACAGAACATTGTAAAGCAACTATACTTCAATAAAAGTTAATTTAAAAAATACAATATAATATGCAAGTAAAGTAAAATAAAAGAGCCTCCAGTTCAGAAGTTCTGGGCTCTGACACAAGAGAAGACCAGAGCTTTCTAGGACCTCAGGTAGGACCGCGGGTGTCAAGCTGCTATCCACCAACTTCATTCTAGCCCAGGGGGCAGCCCCATACACAAGGGATGGAGGGATGGAGGGATCATGCCCACCAGACTGTTCGCCTCAATGTAGACTTACAAATGGACACAAGAAAAGCACTATGGCCAGTTCTGGTTGAGTCTTTCTGGCTCCCTGAGTTCAAGTTCACATCCAGTTTAGTTCAGTGTTCTTTCTTGCAACACATGTGGGTCAGGAGCTATGTCTAATGGAATCCCTCTTTCAATTATCCTTACTTCCTCGGTGAAGCGTTGCATGACTTTTCCAGGCAAAATTAGTTGCTTCCTCTTTTGGGTTTTCACTTATTATGTTGTAATGCAATTATCTGGGAGCTCTCTGAGGCAGGGGGTCTCAAAAGAAGCCCTATCAATACATGTGTAGAAGGATAATATTTGAAGTATTAATCAATGTGCTTAATAGGCTTCCTCCCTTGGTATTTCTTACTTTGCAAATCCGCTCCTCCCCCCCCAACCCCCGCAACAAGGATATTCTAGTCTTTGCCCTTAAGGTAGGGTTATTAGGCAGAAATGCAGAGAGAAGGCAAACAATGGTGAATTCTTGATTTCCACATCAAAATTCTGAGGCTGAGGTCTAGTCAATAATTTTGGAGAATAATACTAAGTAGGTTTCTCTCAACACTCTCCCTACACTGCCACCCCCCAGCACCCCCAGCCCCAAAATCTAAGGATGGGCTAAGGGAGGCACGTTGGAGAGAACAGAGACAATGTTGAGTGGATTGCAGGGCTGAAAGCTGGGGTAAACAGGGTGGCAGAGAGCCTCTTTGTTGGGAGAGTGACCCTGGTCTTGTGCCTTTTCTTCTAGAAACCAGCAGCTTTGCAGCAGCTCCTGTGGCCAGCAGGACGTGGGATCAACTGAGGAAAATAAACTGCCTGGGTCCGGGAAGACTACAAGGAGATTTGCTGAGTTTTCTGAGGTCCAGAAGTGGAATGGGAGAGCAACCCAAAATTCCAAAAACCCTGAGTAAGAGAAAGAAGTTTCCAGACAGCCAGCGGGACACAGGCGGCACTGCGTTACACTGAGAGGCCCCTGCAGTGCACACAGGGTGAACAACTCAGTGTACAGGCAGATGGGAACTGAACGTACTAGACACCAGCTCTGTGAGGTGATCACCAAGAACCAGACAGGACAATAATCCTTTCAAAGGATGCCAATGTGGCCATGTGGCCATTGAGACCAAGCTTTCTCCCCTGACGTTCCTAAGCATCCTTAGAACTTAAGTGCTACTTGAAGGAGAAAGAAGGGAGAACTTAAATTTTTACTGAATTATCATAAATCCACTGAGAGAATCCTGAGGTAACAGAGTTGAGTTATTGGGAAGCAAAGATGAATAATAAGAGCATAAACTTATACAGCCCTTATAAGGATCAGGAACTATTCTAAGTCCACTGGATGGATAAAATCACTGCCTCCTCACAACTCTGTGAGGTAGGTAACATTCTTCCACATAATTTATAGACGAAGAAACTGATGCTTTGCAAGTTCCCAAAGTGGCCCAGTGGTAAAGGGCAGACCTGGGATTCGAACCAGGCAGTCTGTGCTCACAAATTACAACCTGGTATACGTGGGCACTGGGGATGCCAACTTCCTTGCCCCTTGTAAGTATGTACTGAATGTGTAAATAAAACTATGAGGGAATGGTTATATCTTGGATTCCTTTTACTTAGGACTATAGTTCAAGTTCATTTAACATGGCTCTTTTACAAATGGCTAAATTACAAATTTAAGTTCTTTCATCTAAAAGGGCAATATTATTGTAATATATATTTCTGTTATTTTTTTATTCAAGTATAGTTGATTTACAGTATTATATTACTTTCAGGTGTACAACATAGTGAGTCAACGTTATTATAGATGACACTCCATTTAAAGTTATTATAAAATATTGGCTATATTCCCTGTGCTGTACATTACATCCTTGTATCTTATTTATTTTATACATAGTAGTTTGTACATAATATATTTTTTAAATAAATGCCTTGCATATAAACATTTTAGCTTAAGGAATGAATGGGGCTTGTTTTTGCTGTTATTTTACTTAAGACATTCCTATTGACTCATCTTTCCCCAGCATAAATCAGATTTTGAGATATTCTGTTTTTATTTTTCCTTACCTCTTATTCACTTTATCTACTAAAAATACCTCTTATTCAGTCTTAGTGCTTTTTAATCCTTACCTAACTAACTAATCCACATGTTAAGAACTCTTACTTTCTAATATCTGTCTACTATATTATATAAAGAATGCTCAACATTTTTTTTTTTTTAATTTTGTTTGGCCACACCATGCGGCATGTGGGATCTTAGTCTGCCGACCACGGATGGAACCCATGCCCCCTGCACTGGGAGCACAGAGTCCTAACCACTGGACCGCCAGGGAAGTCCCTATGGTAGATTTCTATTTTTTCTTTCTTTCTTTTTTTTTTTTTTTTGCGGTACGCGGGCCTCTCACTGCTGTGGCCTCTCCCGTTGTAGAGCACAGGCTCCGGAAGTGCAGGCTCAGCGGCCATGGCTCACGGGCCCAGCCGCTCCGCGGCATGTGGGATCTTCCCGGACTGGGGCACGAACCAGTGTCCCCTGCATCGGCAGGCGGACTCTCAACCACTGCGCCACCAGGGAAGCCCGATAGATTTCTTAATGTAATAAATATCCGTTTATAAAACTATCTGGTGGTAATCATAAAGCTAAAAGACACCCATAAGCTTAACCATATAAAGCTTTGTTTTACTTAAGTTCCAAAGCGTGTGCAAGATAAATAGAGCCCCAAGGAGAGTGGTTTATGTAAGACAAAAGGGAACACACCCCTCCCAAAACACCCGTTTCCTTCAGTCATCAGCTCTCCATTGTCAGGTCAGAGAAAACCTGAACTGACCCTTAGAAGATGGTGATGATTTAGACAGATATGGAGGAGAAAGGACAGCATTGAAGTTAAGGAATAGAACAGGAGCAAAAGCACTGAGCTGGGGAAAAAGCAAGGTGAATGAACATACTCCCTAATTCCTGGTTGGAGGAGTGTGTATATAGACATACTCATAAACAGAGAGTATATTTGCTTATTTTTCAAGTACTCTTAGGATTTGACCGGAGAAGTGAGATGGGGCTGTACATAGAACAGGCTTGCTAAGTGGTGGCCATGTTTTGCCATCAGTAAGAGCTAAGGGCTGCCTGCACCTTCTGGAGGGGTGGTGCTCTCCAGCCTTCACAGTTCCCAGCTAGCCTTTTTTACTCATTAATGCTACCAGCTTGGTGGCTGTAAGCCTGTGACTTTGTCATCCGAGAGCAGTGGTTCTCAATCTGGCACATTGCAAATCTTAGGAACTCCTAAAAACACCAATACCTGGGCTCCATCTCAGACCAACTGAATCAGAATCCCTCAGGGTGGGGCTTGCACTTGAGTATTGTCTTACATGCAGGCAGGGTTGAGCACCACCATCCTATAAGGTCTTAACTGCTGGATTAAGGCAATTCCTTTTTCAAAAAAAAATTTCTGCAGACTAGTACTTCCCAATCTTGGCTACACATCAGAGTTGACTGGGATGCTTAAAAAAAAAAAAATTGACGCAAGGTTCCCACTCTCAGAAATTCAGGTTTAATTGGTATGAGGGGAACAGGAATTCTTAATTAAAAAAACAAACCCTCCCTCCCCCAAACTCCTCATTTTAATGGGCAGCCAATGCTGAGATCAATGATGTGGTAAGTGAAAGCCACAGAAGGCATCTGAGCAAAATGACAGGAAGAAGGTTGGGATATTTACCCCACTTTGAACTGGAGGGTGCTAAGGTCAGAGAAGAGAAAATAAGAAGGTTATTTATGATAGTCTAGGTTTACATTAACAAGGACTGAACCAGGGGTATGGTACAGCAGTAAGATGGAAAGGAAAGCATCCATGGGAGAGATATTGTGAAGATATATGCTGCTGTTACAGAGTAGTAAAATTCCCCTTACAAATTTCACATCAGCCTTGAAATAAGTCTGAAACCTGACATCAAGCTACCTGAATGGTCTAAAAAACAAACAACCTTAAATGAGAATTTAGTTTGAAGTAGTACAAGAGGCAACACACATCCCCTCTGGAGAAATCCAGATACAACTTGGGCAATCCTCAAAGAATTCCCTTTGGTAAAGTTCCGAAAAATATGGCTTCACAGTCAAAAATCAAAAACATATAGGAAACAAGGCACCATGATCAAAGAGAAAAAAGACAGCAGACCCACAAAGGTTTCAGATATTGGAATTATCAAACATGGAATATAAAAGTTGTATGTCTGAAGTGTTTAAAGAAACAAGAGACTAAATATATGAAGAGCAGGGGACTTTAAAAATGACCAAGCAGTATTGAAAAATTAACAAAAAGAAGTTTGAGTGATGTAAAATATAATGATTGAAATTAAGGGAGAATTAGTAAACTCAAAGATAAACCTAAAGAAAATATCCAGGATCCAGAATAAAAAGACATGGGAAACATGAAAGAAAGGGTAAGAAATAAGTGTTGGTCAGAAAAATCAAGACACGGAATACTAAAAAAAAGAGAGAGAGACAGAGAATGAGGCAGAGGCAATATTTGTAGATATAATAGTGAATATTTTCTAGAAGTGATGAAAGACATCAATTCAAAGATTTAAAAACTCTTCACAAATCCCAAGTAAGCTTAAGAAAGAAATCCATTCCTACACATATGTGAAAGTGAAGCACACCAAAGACAAAGACAAGATCTTTAAGGTAGCTAGAGATTAAAGTCCGATTAAGTAACTTCTTGATAGCAAAATAAAGCCGAAAGAATGTAATCTTAACATAGAATTGTATACTCAGAAAAGATATCCTTAAAGAACAAGAGAGAAATAAAAGATACTTTCAGATGAGTTTGCCATGAGCACTCTCTCACTAAAAGCAATTCTTTGGGCAGAAGGAAAGGTCTAATGTGCAAGAGGGAATAAGAGGCAAGGAAAGAGGTAAATGTATGGGTAAGTTTGTATATTAAAATCACTATGGTAATTATTGAAAAAATCAAAAATTAGTAGACAGGAATATGGAATGAAAGAAACATCAAGAATGGCAATTACTTTTGTATGGCAGATTTTTTCAGTGAGGTTTTTAAAACTTCCTCATTTGTACATTTCTTTATTATTTAAAGTATGTATAATAAATGTGTAACATGTTTACAAAAAAGTTACATACCATCCTGTCTTTCTATTTCTCCTTTGTAATGCTTATCTCAGGCAAATTTTATTTGATTTATAGCTATTGAAGCCTCAAGCAGGCAAGGACTAAATGTGTGAATTTTTCCTTACAGTTATATCCTCAATGCTTATTTCACTGCCTGGCATGTACTATATGCTCAAGAAGTATTGAATGAATGAATGAATGAATGAATGAAAGACTTCATACTGATTGCATATGCAGCTTTTGTTAGGTTGAATAATGGCCCCCCAAAAGATCTCCACATTCTGATCCTTGAAACTTGTGAAGGTTACCTTATTCAGCAAAAAAGGACTTTGTAGATGTGATTAAGTCAGGGATGCTGAGATAGGGAGATTATCCTGGAATATCTGGGTGGGCCCTAAATGCAATCACATATGTCCTCATAAGAAGAAGCAAAGGGAGATTTGATACAGACGGAAGAGAAGGCAGTGTGACCCCAGAGACAGAGAACGGAGACTAAGACTAAGGATTGCTGGTGGCCATTAGAGGCTGGAAGATGTAAGGAAGAGGGAAGGAGCCTTCTTCCTTAGACCCTCCAGAAGGAGTCAAGCTCTGCTAACATCCTGATTTTAGCCCAGTGATAGCAATTTTTCACTTCTGGCCTCCAGAACTGTGACAGAATAGATTTCTCTTGTTTTAAGCTGTCAGTGTTGTGGTATTTTGTTACGGTAGCCATCGAGAACTAATAGAAAGTTAAATGAAGAGGAATCAAACAAGACAACCATTTGGAGCTGCATGTAAGGGTCATTAATGTACCATTCATAAATGAGTATAAAATAACTTAGGAGAAAAAAGCAGGAGTCAGAATTTCAGCAAGTTATCTTTTAGAAAATGGCAGGGACACGGAGATCTATGCAGGCATTATGTATCTGTCTCCCTTCCTAGACTCTGGACTTTTAGTGAGCAGAGGATTATGCCTTTCTTCTTGGATTCCTGGTAGTAACCTATCACATACCCTTTTGGTACCTGCTTGGGGTAATAGACCCATTAGGATCAGAGACTTTTTGCTGAAGACACCTGAAAGAATGCCCAGCATTAGGTTAATGAATAATGAGGAGATTTTAAACGTCCAGCCTACATTTCATTCCAATGACAGAGGGTAATCAAGAGTTGACTATATCTAGTGCTTAGTACAGTGGCTGGTTTTAGAAAAAGTTCAAAAACATTTTTAAATGAGTGAATGAAACTAAGGAGGAAGAGTTAATAGGTGTTATCCTTAAAAGTGATCTGCTTGTTTCTTAAAAAGTTAAATGTAAATTTATCAGACAACTTAGTAATTCCACCCCTAGGTATCTACCCAAGGAAAATGAAAACATATGTGTAGACAAAGACTTTATGAGAATGTTCATAGGAGCATTATTCACAATAATCAAAAAAGTGGAAAGAGTCAAAATGTCTATTAAATGATAAATGAATAAACAAAATGTGTTATATCCATACAATGGAATATTACTCAGCCTTAGAAAGGAACAGACTACTGATACCTTTACAACATGGACAAACCTCAAGAACACTGACTTAAGTGAAAGAAAGCATATGCAAAAGACCACATAGTTTATGATTCCGTTTATACGAAATGTCCAGAAAAGACAAATCTGCAGAGAGAGTAAGCAGATCAGTGGTTTCCTGGAGTCGGGGTGGGAACAGAGATTGATTGCAAAGGGGCATGAGGATTCTTTCTGGGGTGATAAAAATGTTCTAAAATTGGATTATGGTGATGGTTATGGAAGTCTGTAAATTAATTAAAAATCATTAAGTTGTATTATTTAAAATGGATGAATTTTGTGATAAATTATATCCCATTAAAGCTGTTTTTTTAAAAAAATTGTGTGTAAAATTTGACAATTATAAAGGTAGAAAGTGCTTTTTAGCAAATCATACCTTTAAAACTATATAAGTCCTGCTCAAACAGCACTGCTATTCCTAAGTGAAGGCTCATGGCAGCCATCTTGTAAAAAATGGAAATAATTTGTGATATTGACACCTTGGGGGCTTGATGTAAGAGCCTCAAAAAACATTTTTCCATCCAGGTTTAGTAATACCCTAACAATCATAAAAATGTGAAGGGACATTTGGTAGCCTTTTATAAACTTCATTTACAAGGCAGATGCTGCTCCTTAGAAGTGTTTGCTCTGTAGCTTAATTCCATTTTTCTGTACAGTATGTACTTGTTTTGGGTAGGCTGAAAATGAAGACAAAAAAAGACGACTTTATTTAGCTGTTTCTTTTCTTTTCTTTTTCCAGGGAGTTAAGAAAAAATTGATTTTGACCAATAAGAGATGGTGGGCAAAAGTGCCAATTCTATGTGAGGGAGTGAAGTACTCTGTATTATTTAGTAATAATAATAGCCAATGGTTATTAACTGCTTATTCTCTAGCAGAAACTGTGATAACTCATTTACATATATCATCTTCTTTAACCCTCAGAACAATCCTATAATGTACTCAACATTATACTCATCATATAAAGAAGAAAACTGAAGTTAGAGAGTAGATAACTTGTCTGAAGAGCCAAGGCTGGTAACTGTGACACCAGGACTTGTAGAGAGACCAGACTTTACTACGCTGTAACTATCACTAGGCTATAACCGCTGTCCACAGAATCAGGATGAATTCAACGTTTAAAATCAGAAAACTTTTTTTTTTGTTTGTTTGTTTGTTTGTTTTTTTGCGGTACCCGGGCCTCTCACTGTTTTGGCCTCTCCCGTTGCGGAGCACAGGCTCTGGACGCGCAGGCTCAGCGGCCATGGCTCACGGGCCCAGCCGCTTCGCAGCATGTGGGATCATCCCAGACTGGGGCACGAACCCGTGTCCCCTGCATCGGCAGGTGGACCCTCAACCACTGCGCCACCAGGGAAGCCCGCAACATATTT
This sequence comes from Mesoplodon densirostris, assembly GCF_025265405.1. NCBI lineage: Eukaryota > Metazoa > Chordata > Mammalia > Artiodactyla > Ziphiidae > Mesoplodon > Mesoplodon densirostris. The sequence continues at coordinate 64,812,404 of NC_082668.1, forward strand.
TTTAAATGTTTTATGGGAATCGAACATATCATGCTGACAACACCCACATTCCTATCTTCAGTCCTGACTGCTCATCTGAATAAAAGACTTGTACAAGTCTTTCTAGCTTCTAACTTGAAACCTCCCCTTGCATGTCTAAAAGATACCTCTCACTTGCATATGTTCAAATGTAAACTTTCTAAACCTTACCCTCCCCAAGTGTTCTCCACCTCAGCAAACAGTACCTGTGTTTATCCACTTAGGCCAAAATCTTTAAAATATATCCTGATTCCTTCTTACAACATCCATTGCCACTACCCTAGGGAAACCACCATGTTTACCTAGATTATTGTAATGGCTGTCTGCATTCATTCAGGTAGGGTGGCTGCACTAAAAGATATGGATTAAAAAATGTATAATGGTGCATGTCAGAGTAGTAGGCAGGTGGGCAGATCAAAGGGCAGCCCTCTTCATTGGGGGTCACTCCAAGGACCCAAGTCGAAAGAGGCACTGTCATCTTTAAGAAGCGCCTTCCATGTCTGCCCCCTCAAAGGGAGAGAGAATGTGGCGGAATGTTGGTGGGACATTTTTACAGCCCAGGCCTGGAAGCGGTCCACATCACTTCTGCTTACATTTACTGCCTAACACCAGTCACGCAGCCACACCAAACTGCAGTAGAAGCTGGAAAATGTGGTCCAATTGTGTCCCCAAGAAAAAGACAAAGACACGTTGGAGAAAAGTTAACAAGTCTCTTCCATACTGCCTTATTCTAGAACTCTGGCTCTCGGATGGCAATTCTGAAATTGAGGAAAAAATTTCTCCTTTAAAAGAGTTCTTGTTAAAACCAAGGATCGGCCGGGGCAGGTGAAAAGAGGCAGTTTTGTCAGGATCATGTCTAATTTCAGCCTTGAGAGGTGACACCTAAAGCAGAAATTTTATGCTAAATCAGATGGTAGGTGGCAATCTACGTGCTCCTAACAAAGGTTTACTAGAATGGTATTTTCTAAAGAAGTATCTGTGGGACCAGTTTCACTTATATAATAGGAAAACAATTTGGAGGAGGAGATCAAAATATACACTGAATCACAGAGAGATAATCAATTAAAGGAGAGATGTACATTTTTTTTCTGACGGGAGGAGAAACGCCAACAAAAGTTCTAAACTAAGTTTCTGGAAGTCAATCAATTATTTTCACATTAATAAGGACAGTTTATAGTATATGGTTAGAGGGAGGAGAAACAAAGTGATTTTGATTTTGATGTTGAAGGGACAGTATTTTAGGGGATATTGATGGTAAGTGCACCCTTTGGCTTTTGTTTACGTCCCACAGAGAAAGTTACCAGAAGTCAAAGAACTGGAAAGAAGTGACTTCAATGGAGGCAGTACAGTAATGAAGATAAAATAGGATTCTCGGCAATAAATCTTTTTCTACTCTGTAAATACCCCCCTTTCAATATAAAGGCTCTTTAAAGAAATAAGAAAACAAAGCTTTCAGAAGGGGCTTGATACATTATTTATGAACTTATCAAGTGAAAAAAACACCCACTCAGACATTTTAATAAAAGCTTTTAACTAATGTATCTAATTTTATTGGTATTAAAAACAGCCAATTATGAACTGGAAAGTTATTGTTTGTTAAACTGCTATACGGCTTTCTGCAAATAGAATGTTTACAAACCACTTGGAATCATTTTTCCAAAGTTTCAGTTTCTGAAGGTCAAATAACTATGTAACTGCTTAATAAAGAAGCAAAGAAGTACCTCAAAATATCTCCCAGCTCTGATGGGCTTATATTCTGCTCCTTAGGTGAGGTATTATTAGCAAAGCTTATTTATTTTCATTTCCAAGGCTTTTATTTGCTCATTCCCTTGTGGTAAAGCTGATTTCCATGATGATTCCCTTCTTAATTTTAATACCCTTTTTACTCATCATATAGACATAAGAATTTTCCATGAAATAATGAAATCCTTGCAAAGGAAATGAAGACAACTCAGAATAAGTAAACTAGCTCTTTTTTTCAATTAATTGATCCACTGTCATGTGCATGTAAGATTTTTTTTAAACCTAGGAAAATAAGGTTAATTAACATAAAAAAGCCTCACTCATCTAGATGCTGAATTTTGTATTTTACCCAGGCTGCCTTAAGTGCCTTGATTTCCCGGTAATGACTTAGTTCTCCTAATGAGGAACATTAACCCCTGGCTGTAGCTGTCCAGGACTTAATTGTCAACTGCAGCTGAAATAGGGGAGTTTGCCGATCAGCAGGTATGTGGTATATTAACTCATGTCATTTAAACCCCTAATAAATAAATCTGTTGCTAAGGCAACAGGAAGATCAGCTCTATCAGTATTCTCCCCTCCTGGTAACCAGCTCCCCCGACTGCCGCCCCTCTTTTGGAGGAAACTGCCTTTCACACCAAGCTTAGGAAAAAAGAAGGAAATTAACTACACGTAACCATAATTAGAAGTAACATCATTTCTCATCTTAGAAACATATCTAAATTAATAAAAAAGGACAGCAAAGAGAGGAATGCTTTTGACTAAGATCACGATAAATTATTTCCTTCAACAGGAGATAGGCACTCTGAGGTATATATCTGAGCAAGAACAAATCTCAAACATTTCGGTTTTTGTGTTCTGAAATTTCCCCTTCTTTTGTTTAACCAACAAGTGATGCTAGCCTGAATAGTGCTGAAATAGCTAATTAGTTGCATAGCCAATAAAGATGATACAAGAGAAAAAAAACCCTCACATAACTTATAATAGTTATTGCAATTCTACCTTGGAATTCTTTCGTGTGATTGAGTTAAAAAAAAAAAAGAAATAAAAATATGGTCACTGAACCTTGGTCTGGGTAATCTAAAGCCATAGAACCTCATTCACTTGGGACTGTAAACAGGAGTTTAGAAAGTAATTTCAATGGATTATTTAAAAATGATTTACACATCTGGATTATGGCAGAGGGGTAGGTAAAAAAAATAACCTGCAAGTATCTCTCCGTCCAGGTTTATTTTTCAATGATAAGTAAGACATTACTTTGGTTTTGACCTGTTTGAACCTTTCTTCCAAAACTCCATCATTTCACTTTTCCTACTACCCTTCTGTTAAAATGAATTATTCCATTTTAACAAAGTCCTGAAGGATTTGTATTTACAACTCCCATAAAGGCATTTCATTAAAAAAACCAAACCAAAAACAAACAAAAGCATGCTTTGTAAAAGTGATGCTGATCTCACGACCATCTCCACCTGTCATTCAGTTAATCTAATCCATTTATATTTTCACTCTTTCTTCCCAGGATGAGACACTTGTCCTCAACTGGATTTACTGAGCAAGTAAGAGTCGATCATCAAAGAGTCATTCATCAACATCAACATTAAGTAACATCACGTAAGTTTCCTACATGCCAGGTATTCTGGCTAGATGCCATTGAAAAGGTCTCCCCAAACAAATAAACAAACAAACAAGTTTCTGTTTCTGTCCTGGAGGACCTTAGGATCTAAAACAAATGACACCATTTACAACATGAAATGAGTCAGGCTAGGAAGCAGTGTGAAAAGTGCAAAGCTCTGTTACACATTCATGTAGTGCAGTGGATTGTACAGTGCCATTGCTGCATGGAAATTCACAATCAGGGGAACTTAAATTAGGGCAGATGTCCATAGAAGGCAGAGGATTTCAGGGCATCTCTGAAGAGCAACAGGAGAGATATTAGTCCTGAATGGGGGAGGAAAGATTGGGCTGAATTAACAGAAGCCACATCAGTTGGGATAATGTGGAGAAAGGCTTAGTGACTAGGAAGGAGAAATATATTTAATTTAATGTAAGAAATAAACACACACACAGTCATATACATGACACAAATATGTGTAACAAAGAAATTATCTACCTACCCACCTACCCATCCATCCATCCATCCATCCATCCATCCACCCACCCACTCATCCATCCATACATTTGTATCACCCAGCTATCTACTTCATAACTCACTCACCCTTGACCTGTGGTGTTAAGTAAATGTCTGGTATAAGGATCTGATCAAAAAAGTTGTGATAGACAACAGTGAGAGGCCCGCATACCGAAAAAAAAAAAAAAAGTTGTGATAGAGAGAAGCAAAGGCAGACATGAGCCTTGAGCAGATGAAGATAACTGTCATTAACATACCATAATCAAACAGCATCTTATGCAGCAATTAGCACGTTTAAGAAATGAGTCAAGTTTAGAGAACTTTTTAACCCTATTAGGCAGGAAATGGTAACAAGAGCTTTAGTTTATGATATTCTAGAGATAACACCACCTAGACAGTAATGACTATAGGTGGAAGTTCTTTATGCTGACAAACTGTGTTAGAAAGTTAAAAACAGCCCAAGAGGCAATGAGAAACTAAATGTTGAATCTGTTATCTTTTTCATATGTTCAATGGTTTGAAATTTAGTTAGCAAGGGACCTATGATGGAATTTTGGAAATTATAAATGGGGATTTTGTAAGGCTATTTTCTGGCCATGAATTTCCCAGTATTTATTTTCCTACTAATTAAAAATCCTGGAATAGGCTCCCAGAGACACATCTGATAGTACTATGTTAGAAGACAAAATAAAACTATTTGGTGATATAACACATAATCATTTAAGCCAGGTATTTGATTACAACTTTTTAAAGATTCTAGTAAAATTCTCTAGAGAGTTTTTTGTTTCTGAAATGCCAGAGTTCACTTGAAATTCTTTAAAGACAAAAACAAACAGACAACAACAAAACAAACAAACACCTCTAGGTAAAGACATACAACTTAAGAAAACTTATCACTGAATTAGGAATAACTATAATCAACTAGAAAGAACCTTATTATTCACAAGAGCTTTGACTGTCCAATTGATGGATAAATACAGAACTGGTTAGAGGATCCCCTTCAAAGAGCAGTTACCCATTATTCCCAGTCAATTTTAAATTAGCTTACTTACAATAATTAGATATAAGGCAGATATTCCTTACATTAAGAGTATTTAACTGAGAAATGACAGTGCTCCTGGAAAGCACGTATGGAATCATCTTTTTAGAGATCAGGACAAGTAAGATGGATTCTCACAGGTCTGAGGAATCTTTGGTGGAGTGTGCTGAAAGGCAGATGGCCAGACCACATGACCATCTTTTCCAGAACTATAATTCTGTGAGGATCATGTCTCCCTTAGAAAAACAGATTTAAACATAACACGGAAATAGAACAAAGAACATTGGTCTCCAAAAGCCAGCACTTTGTCTCTCTGTTCACATTCTGCTGTGGCACCTAAAGACTGCTCATCAAAAGTATTCTATTCTAAGTATTCTAATGACCAGTAAAACCCGAAAGATTTAAAACAATCTACTCACCAATTTTTTCCCAAGCTATCTGAGCAACAAGAAAACCAGGATAAGTTATTTTGGCCTGGAAAGCATAACATCCAATCATCCAACACACATCCTTTGAGAAGGCAGCAATCAATTTTGTTCGCAAAACTGTATTTTTAAACCTCAGAGAGTCAAATAATGAAACAAAATAGTTTATTTTACTCTCACGTAATAAAGCGTCATTTTCCATTTTATATCAATCATTTGTTTTCAGTTAGAAATCACCAAAGTTACTAAAAATATAGTATGTCAAATTCTTTCTATGTTATAGCACATGATTTACCTAAGTATGCTTCAAATCTGTTTTTTTTTGCGGTATACGGGCCTCTCACTGTTGTGGCCTCTCCCGTTGCGGAGCACAGGCTCCAGACGCGCAGGCTCAGCGGTCATGGCTCACGGGCCCAGCTGCTCCGCGGCGTGTGGGATCTTCCCAGACCGGGGCACGAACCCGTGTCCCCTGCTTCGGCAGACGGACTCCCAACCACTGCGCCACCAGGGAAGCCCTCAAATCTGTTTTTATTTCTTAATGACTGGGCCTTTTCCTTTCCAAATTTACATCCTTAACCATTATCAACTTTGCATAAATTTGTTTTATCATTACTTTATGGAAAATACTGCAAATATCATATAGCTCATAAAAAGTCATTTCGCTTTAAATGAAAAGCTCTGACAATTTCCCTACTTTCCAAGTGATGAGGTCATGGTGGAACTTATAACTATTGCTACACTAACAATTTCAAACTCCTCACCTTGAGTCACAGGCCACTCCTACCTCACCTTTCTTAACCAGAACACACCCAGTTATGAGGCACTCATGGAGGCTTTAAGATCAGAACAGAATTTCTTACATCAAAGATCTCTCTCCTGGGCTTCGCTGGTGGTGCAGTGGTTGAGAGTCCGCCTGCCGATGCAGGGGACACAGGTTCGTGCCCCGGTCCGGGAAGATCCCACATGCCGCAGAGCGGCTGGGCCCATGAGCCATGGCCACTGAGCCTGTGCGTCCAGAGCCTGTGCTCCACAACGGGAGAGGCCACAACAGTGAGAGGCCCGCGTACCGCTAAAAAAAAAAAAAAAAAAAAACTCTCTCCTATGGCTTCCTAACTCCTGAACCCACATTGAGACAAATTCTGTTTGGTCTGAGAAAGTTTTCTTATATATCATCAACACTTGTTTGCTATCAACTGCTAAACCTAGATGTTAGTATATTAACATTCAGGGAAAGAAAAATTCGTCTATGAGAACTAAAAATTAGGCAATTCCAATGACTGATGGCAGACATATTTTGCATACGTCATTATTAATTCCACTTGACAGTGGTTCTCAAAGGGTAGTCTGTGAATTCCTGGGGGTATTCAAGACCCTTTAATGGAGTCCGTGAAGTCAAGTTATTTTCATAATGATACTAAGATGTAATTTGCCTTTTTCACTGTCTTGACATTGCCCTGATAGTGAAAAAGCACTGATGGGTAAAACCGCTGGTACCCTAGCACAAGTCAGGGCAATGGCACTAAACTGAACTAGCAGTCACTGTATTCTTAACCAACTGCATTTGCAGTAAAACAAAACGTCAGTTTCACTTAAAAATGTCTTGAAGAAGCTTTAAAGTTGCTAATTTTATTAAATTTCATCCTTTCAGGAGACTTAATATTCTGTGTGATAAAACCGGAAATACACAAGATACAATGGCTGTCTTGAGGGAAAGTATTTATATGATTGAGTCGTGAGCTAAACTAGCTGCTTTTTAAATGAAACACCAATTTTACTTAATAGAACAATGGACTGACAAACCACTGTCGATCAGACGTGGGTGTCTGTTAGCCATTTCTCGAATATGAACCATATGAACCTGTCACTTCAAGGTAAGCAACTGATAATATTTGTTGCAATGACAAATGCAACAAATTGAAAAGCAGAATTTTAAATGAAAAGTAGAATTTTGGAAAACACTGTATCTACATCGTGAGCTGGACAACTTCCCAAGAATCAAAAATTCCTCTGATACCAGTGGCGATATTAACAATGAGATTCTTTGAAATAAGGAATTGGGTCAACATTTGGAAGAGCTGCATAATTCGGTGAACCTATATTTTCCAAGTGACCAATGCATGATGCTACAAAATTCATTTAAACAGCAAGTAACAGAGCATGAAGAGTCATGGAGTGGTTTCAGACTAACCTTTAAGAGACACAACTTGTCAAGTTCAGGTGTAGTAGCAAAGAAGAATATCTACAATAATCTGAATAGGTCATTAAAACGCTCTAGCCTTTACCATCTCTCTTTGTGAGGCAGAATTTTCTTCATAAACCACCACCAAAACAACCTATTGCAGCAGACTGAATATTTAATCAAATATGAGAACTCAGCTCTCTTCTGCTTAGACAGATGTTACAGGTTTATAAAATGTAAAATAATGTCACTCTTCTCACTACTTTTTATTGTTTTGTAAAACATAGTTATTTTCCTAAAAATATGTTATTTATGTTAACATGTATTTGGTTCTTTATT